>NC_056733.1:260943011-260972843 GCF_019279795.1 Protopterus annectens
ATAATGCTGCGCATATATATATATATATATACACATAGCACGGTGCATCAATAACGCAGACATATATATATATGTATATATATATGTATATAATATATATATATATATATATATATATATGCATATATATACATATATGTATATATATATATATACATACATGTGTGCGTGTTGCATTATATATATATACGTATACATATAGGCGTATACACGTGTGTAAGTATATAATATATATATATATATATATATATATATATATACATGTGTACATAACATATACATACATATGTATGCTACACACATGTGTGTGCATGTACATATATATGTATGTTTGTGTGTATATATATATATATATATTACATATATATGTGTATATATGTATATACATATATATATATCACATACATCACACACACATACATATATATATATGGCATATATATATATATATATATACACATCAACGCACACATATATATATATATATATATATATATATATATATATATATATATATATATATATATACACACAACAATATGTATATGTATGTATATATGTATATGTATACATATATGTGTGTGTAGTGCTATAATGATGGCGTGTTATATATATATATATACACACACACTTATTATTATTATATATTACATAATACACACATGTCTGCTGTATCCATATATATATATATATATATATATATATATATATATATATATATATATATATATATATATATACATATACACTATATATATATATATATATATATATATATACACATATATACATATACACACACACCCGCCTCAGCTCTTATCTGCATCTCTTCTGGATTTTGGGTTATCTTCAGGTATTCACCGACAAAACATCACATTTTTGTGATGCATGAATAAGCACGGGTCATCAAATTCTTTCACCTCTGCAGATTGACTTTGATAGCTTGGGAAATTGCAGTTCAACACAAACTTTTTCTCCAGGCCCTCTATATACTCTGAAGGAGAAACACAATAGCAAATCTTTTAAGCTGATCCAGAGCAGATACTTATAAATGGATGTTAAACAGAGAGGTCTTTCTGGCCATTGTACATCAGCTGGGTAATCCACAGATGGACCCTTTTGCCTCCATATACGACATAATCCACAGATGGACCCTTTTGCCTCCATATATGACACACTACTCGTGTTGTTTTCTTCAAAACTACCATGCCTTCAGGTGTGAAGAATTGATGCCATGACCTTGGAAAATGAGTCTCCTTTATACTTTCCCTCGGATTCCTTTGATTTCAGAAGTTATTCTGAAGATCAAGATGGGCAAACAAATCTTGCTGGTAACCTCTTTTGCCCCAATCAGTATTGGTTTACCCTTGTATTTCATCTGGCCAAGGCAATCCTCACAAGTTACTTTACAGGGTTTACTTTTCACAGAACAAAGGCTGCTTAATTCATCCAAGCCCACAGACTTTGAATCTTTGGGTAATGGGGCTTTCATTTCTTTTAGGCAGCATTTCTCTAAGCATGTGTTCAAGGTTTCACAGGAGGATAGAAAATCAAAGACTAGAAACTTTTTTTTTTTCCAGAGAAGAGATTTTCTCATTAGTGCTTTAGACTGAATCAGGACCATTACCAGATGGGTATTCCTAATATTCTGTTTTTGTGTGTTACTCAGTGCTGAGCTAGCATTTTCTTCTATTAAAGCTTAGCTGTCAGCTGTTTTTGCATGTCTCCTTTTGGATTCACGTGTGTCTTCTAGATTTGATGTAAAACAGTTTTTGAAAGGCAAAACCAAGTCTATCAGGAACTTTTGTCCCTTTCCAGTACAAAATTTCAGGTGCTCCGTTTCCAAACAAACTATTTCTAATTGGATGTCCAAGAGTATTTTTTTCCCTTACTATTTCCATGGTAAACCGCTTCTGGCTGTAGTTAAGGCTCATTCCATGAAAGCTGATGCTGCTTCTTCAGGGGTTGTCTTCAAAGGTTTAGACTCTGTTCTTGAAGCAGCTGCTTGGTCTTCTTTTCACACTTTCTTTCACAAAGCATTACAAGATTAATGTTTTTTTTTTTTTTCCCCCGTTAAAATAAAGCAGAGTTTGCTCAGTCAGTTTTGCTAGATCTTTTGGACTGTAACCACATTCAGGGTTCCTCTTTCCTTCTTAGCTTTGGGAATCTACCACCAGTTAATACTGCAACAGTGATTGTGGAAGTAGTTGGTACAGTTGTGTAAGAATTTAGCTTAACAGTAGATGTCCAACTCATCACTGTTATAACATTGCATCCCTGCCTATGTCCCCTTTTCTTTCTGTCTCGTTATTTTTAGTTTGTTCAAGGTGGGTTCTTTTTATGTTTTCCATCTCTTTTTTTTAACTTGCATGTTTATAAAAAGTTGCCACCACTTCTGCTTCCACTGCCTGCATGGGGCAAGAAAGTCCTGAGATACATTGCATCCATACATCCTTTATTAACTTCTGCCACAGCTGAGCTGAGGTCATACTTTAGACTTACAGCATCAAGGGGCTATGCTGATCGAACATAACAGCTACTGCAACAGTGATCAGCCAGACATCTACTGTTACGGCAGGTTCTTACACAACTGTACTTTCATGGCACACCTTGCAGAATGGCTTGCTGTTTTCAGATGTTAATCAGCTCAAGGACACCAAGAAGATGATTTTTTCTTAGAAAACTTTAATACAAAGCTATCACTCTAGTGTGCTTGTAGTAACAACATAAAGCTTTCACACTAACCTGCTTTTAACAGCACAAAGCTTTCATGCTACCGTGCTTATTGGTCATGTCTTTTTTTGTATAGATTGTAAGTTTATTTATGTTATTTATTTGTCCTTTGTTTACCAGGTTAGCCTCACTGTGCTAGTAGCCTGTTTTTTTCAAGGGACACCCTAGGTGGTATTTATACTGGTAGATAAAATTTGTCCAGGACAACGAGGACATTCCCTTATTTTCAGTAGGTGCCATGGGATTTTGTATATCCACCTGAGCTGTTACCAACTCAAGCAGATGGAGCCTCAGTTTAATATCTCATCTAAAGAACAGTAGACTCACTAGTGCAGCAGTGTAGTAGTGAATTTCTTTTACACCAAGTGATTTTATTTATTTATTTTATTTTTGTGCATCATTCAGCATTACTGATGGAGAGACTATCCCAACTGCATGTTGGTGTATCTTGAGCAAGTGCATCTGTCTGTATGAAATGACCCTGATAGGGACACTGTCTAATTAAGCAACTTGCTCAGGGTCTCACAGAAACTAACCTTGTTCTTTAACAGTGGGATGGATGTAAAAGTCTTCGTCCTTCACACCATCTGCCAGTCTTTCTTGAGCAAATCACTGAGGATTGCAGGTAGTCGGTGTCAGTTTTAGAGTTTCATAGTTATGTGGTTCATAAAATACACATTGATGCAAAATTTGTTGTTCTGTTAACTTTTTGAGTGACTTAAAGAAGTATATTCTTATCTGTCTTTAGTTTTGCAGAATATCTCTGATTTTATCTCATATTTATGCTGTGTCCTGTCCTTGACTAAGTCACTTAACTAGACTGTGCTTTTAGGGCAACTGGAAATTTGGGCTGGGGTCCTCAGTGGTTCTTTGGTCTTCAGACTTATGGTTGGCATAAGGCAGTTGGGGTTAGCATAATGTCTAAAGGTATTTACCTCACAGACACAAGATACAAATGGTTTTATTCTCCCCTTGAGTCACTTTCTTGTTATTGGCTATGCATGTAATAGTCTGCAGACTGATTTGCCTGGTATTTACCGATGAACCAGACTAATTACGGTGTACAGGAAGGAGATGATTTTTTTTTTTTTTTATGATCATCCATCATTAAAGCCATGTTCTTGGATGTGGTTCTTTTAATTTCCTTGTTCTGTCAAATACTAGCAGTGTGTTTATTATGTAGGTGTGAGTAAATTTGACAGCATGACGTCTGTGAGATTAATGTTAATATTTCAACCATGGATATATTTTCATTTAGCTTGTTTTTTGCAGACACATAGGTGTTGAGTGCAGCGTGTTTGAGCTGCGACAATTTGTCTAGAACTTCTTACAGATGAGTAATGCCATAAACTGTTAGAGCTTCTTCCTGTAGTACATGGTGTGATGCCCCTACATTGGCCCAGTAATCAAGGAGCCTCAGTTCTCACCACTAGCACAAGTGAGGGACATGCAGATTGGGAGGATGATAAGTTCACACACAGTAAAGTACAGTTTCCCTTAAGAGCACACAGAGATCACAGTCAGTCTGGGCCTGGTTTCTTCCTCTTTCTCCAGATCCCCAGTAAGACTTCCCACTGGCACAGCTATAGAGCCGAGTCCTTAGCCAAGGTTCCAAGCCAGTCCTCCTAGCACTCTGTCCAACCAGTGTTTCGTGTCCCTGCCCAAGTAGATGACACACACACACACACTTTGAGGTTTGATTTATGCACAAACGCACACCTGGGAAAGGCTGGCACAGGTTTACTAGCTATGCCTCCTTCTGCCCAGACCGTAAGGTAGTTAGCATTGCCACCAGAACCCCTTAGCTACTTTAATGCCCTTCCCAAAGGGTGACCAGTCTTACTGTGTAACATTACTATTATCCAAATGGTAAGTGTGACCAAGGCTATTTAGGAATGGAAGGGTACAGTGTCACCAGATGCATATGCAAGCACAGTAAGAGCTTAAATATCTCTTAACAAACCAGCCACAATTAAAAGGTTTAAATATATTTAATAATAAAAGAACAAGACAATATTCATTAACTCAGTACGGTGACTGCAGAATTCAGAATCACAGGAAATATTTTAAAACAACTTTGTAGGACAGTCTCAAATAAATACAGAACACATCTTTTTTTTTTTTTTTTTTTTTTTTAAACAATTTTATTAACTTTAAATAAAATAAATGTATAAACAATCACATAAGTTTCACATAAAAATTGTAATTTCAGAGATAACATATCATTTGAATAACTATATAGAATAACTGCTAAAATAAAATAACGAAGGTATTTACAGGCATCCATTAATCTTTACATAAAATGTAGTACTTTAACCATTTTTGATTGTGTTTCACATATAGAAGAAAAAAAGAAACTGAAGTTATTCAGTGTAATTGTTGATCTTTTTTCAGCAAATTCTGTAAATTTACCCACATATGGTATGCATATGTCTTTCTTGTTGTTCTAGAAATTATAGTTTTAAATAGTAAATGACAAACTTCATTTAACGTATTTTTGAATTCAATGACAGTAAGAGGGGATTCACATATCCAGTTTTTTGTAATGCTCTTTCTAGCCACAGCAAGTATTGCCCAAAGTAAAGGATATTTTACTTTTTTAACACTGTGTGATATGGGTGTATTAAAAAGCACTAAAGACTTGTTAAGCGTGAAATTATCTGTGAATAGTGCCTGTAATAGTTCATTGACACTTCCCCAAAATACTATTATAGCAGGGCAATCATAGACATATGAGTCCAGTCTGTATTTATGTCTGACTTACATTTGTTACAAATGTTCTGTTTTATGTTGATTTTATTCATTAGTTGAGTATAAAAAGATCTGTACATAAATCTCCAGGTGTATAATTTCCATTTAAGTGACAGAGTTGTTTTCCCTGCCAGTTCGAATATGTTTATTTTGTCTTGATCACAGGGAAGTTCATTAATTGTGTAAAAGTAATTCCAATAGCTTTCTGGACCGCTATACATTTCATTTCTTATGATTCTGAAAATAAAAGAAAGTTTGCCTGAATAAGTTTGATTATACTGTAAGACTGACTGAAAGTAGTTTCGTACTGCACTAGTATCGTGTTTGGTTGTTGGTGAGATCAAATTTATTTTGTCTAAAAATAATTTGAGGGTTTGTATATCTAGCCATAAGGATTTATCAAACTGAAATTCCTGTGATGTTAAGTTGTCAATCTCGCCTTCATTCTTGCTGGATGGGTTCGGAGCCAATCCTCGGCTCCGACTCGGCACTTGCTAAGCTCGAGAGGCACTTTTACCAGCTCGAGGCAGCCCCATATCCCATGATGCAAGGCTGTAATTACCCAGATCTCGTTTGCCGCTTCGCTAATGAGGTCATCCTTTTTACCAGCTCCTGGTAAGTGATATTTTTTTTGCTATTTGTAAGGTTTTAGGTGTCTCAAAACTCTAAATTTTAGTCTTTTAGTCTTTATATCCTTCAGTGTACTTTATTCACTTGGCTCCATACCCATTTCCCCTTAGTTCACTTAGTTTCAGTGTTTCGGGCCTTAGGCCTTTCCCACCCTCACAGTTCCTGTCAGGATTTCCCTTAGGTGTGTGTGTGTGTTGTGTCACTGTTATAATAACTAATTTATTAGTTATTAATAATATTTTAGTTGTTAGTGTCTTTGTTTGGGCTGATTGGTGTGTGTGAGTGTTTTAGGACTGAGACATGTCCAAAGATACTAGGGTCTCAGGTTTCAAGAAGTGTGACTCGTGCTGTCAGAAGATGTCTCTGACAGACGGTCACACTTCTTGTATTTATTGCCTGGGACCCCTACACCTGCAGGACTCCTGTGCTATATGTCATTCTTTCAGCCAGAGAGTCCTGCAGGAACGTAGAAATAAGTTGATCCTCAGGGGTCTTCTTAAACCAGAGAGCTCCCCGGCTAAGGTCGGCTCCGGGAAGGTGTCCAAGTCTGTGGTCTTGGTTCCAACTCCACCAGAGTCGACATCGGCTCCGTCTGGAGCCGATCCTTCCTTGTTGGAAGCTTCTGTACCGGCGCCGGTGGGCTCCGATACCCTGACTTCGGCACCTGTGTCGGCTCCGTCTGGAGCAGACACCCTAGCGTCGAAGCATGTCTCTATTCCGGCTGGAGCCGAGATATCTTTGTCTCCTCTCGGAGCCGACAAGTTGTCTGCTCCGCCTGGAGCCGAAAGTTCTTCGGCTCCAATGGCTCCGTCCAAGAAGAGGTCTAGATCTCCTTCTTTGGAATCTATACACTCGGCTCCAGCCTCTCCCTTGCTTTCGGAGCGGAGCCATCGGAGCCTATCATCGAGGTCTTCCAGGCTCTCAGACCACGACTTAGAGAGAGTGGTGAGTAGGCTATTAAAATCACAGGCACTAGCCCAGATGCTCCATAGCCCCTCTCATCAGACGTCAGCTATTCTACACCCCCCTGAGATTCCTCCTTCGAGTCTCCTACAGAGTTCGGAGCCGGAGATTATTGGCACCGTGACTGTTGCTGCTTCGGAGCCGATACCACACCTTTCGGCTCCGTCGTCCTCGACTCCTATCTCCTCCTTGAGACCTTCCTTGGAGGGATCCGGGCGTCGGGCTTCCCTGGTCGGTTCCGAGGGGGCGAGTGGCATCGGACCCTTGTCCGACCCCGTTCTCCCTCTCGGAGCTTCGGCCTTGGTGAGCTCGGCCCCGACATCTTCTTCGGAGACTTCCCTTTCCGTGGGACCAGGGATCCCTGTTTCTTCAGAGCGGGATCTCTCGGCCCTCCCTGGAAGGGGAGCCTTCAAGGTGATGTGGAGTGTGCTAGCCCCAGAGCTTAGCCAACAGTCGGTTCCTTTAGCTCCTCCCTCTATGGTGCCTGTAGATGCCTCTTCCCGCTCTCTTGCTCCCGGACCCAGAGATCCATTGCCCCAGGTTTCCCCATTGGGAAGGACTTCCTTTTCCGAGGTTTCTCCTGATCCTTCAGGTGAACCCTCGCGTAAGAGGATCTGCAAGAGGAAGCATTTAGACTCCCCTGAGTCTACAACATCAGATACCGATTTAGATGAGTCGGAGGGGTCCCCAAGATCTCCCTCTGAGGATCTCTCCTTTTCAGACATCCTTGAACTCCTGAAACAGAGGGGGAACTGGTCCTCCATTAATCCCTCAGAGGATGAATCAGTATACCTGGAGGCTTTTGGATCTCGACCCTCCACCTCCTGGGTGTCTCCGCCTTTCAACCCCCTTATGGAAGTCATAGCTCGAAAGGCATGGGCATATCCTGATTTGGTGGAACCAGTCCCCAGGAGACCTTCAAAGTTTATCACGGCCCCCGCTGAAAAGCAGTTTCTTACTAAGGGTGTCCCAGTTGATGCCATGGTGGTGGCAGCCACCACCAAGAAGGAACTTGCAGATCCTTCCGTGCCAGTCCATCCTCCTAACAAGGAGTCTAGGACCATGGACAGGTATGGCAAGCGGATGTTTTCCTCAGCGACCTTTGCTATGCGTTCGCTGAATTATTTGTGTCACTTCACCAGACTTCAGAGAGACATCCTCAAAGAGCTAGGTGAAGTAGTACAGGATCCGTCAGCAGCAGGGGCTCAAGAAAAGATCGCCTCAGCTGGGAATCCTAAATTCCATAACCAACTCCTCCATGCGGCTCATTTCTTATGCAGCCGATGGGGCGAGTAGAGCTGCAGGCACAGGAGTGGCTCTCAGACGTCAGTCCTGGATGCGGCTCTGTAATTTTGCAAACCCCTTTAAGGCGTCCTTCACAAACTCTCCCTTTGATGGGACAACGTTGTTTGGCCCTCAGGTGAAGGACACTTTGACCAGGTGCGAGCAGGACGGCAAGACTCTTTCTGCCGTAGGAGTCCATTTCTCCACTCCTTCTAGACCTTACCCCAAAGGTCAGAAGGGAGGGAAAATGTGGTTCCGGAAATCACAAGGAGTCACGCCTGACGCATGTGCTCAGTTTACCCCCAGAGGCATCACGCCTGACGCACGTGCTCAGTTTACCCCCAGAGGCAGAGGGGGTAATAATAATAACATACGCCGCCCTAGGGGCAGAGGGGGTCCACAGAACCAGGGCTCCAGAGAGCCTCTCTCTGACGAGCCCTTCCAGCATCCCTGAGGTGTTGTTCGACTGCCCACCCTTGGAGGCAGTCTGGGGAAGATTGTCGCTGTACCCAGAAGCCTGGCTTTCCCTCTCTCAAGACAAATTGGTACAGTCGATCATATCCGAGGGTTACAAGATTCCTTTCGAGGAAAGCCCCTTCCCTCAAAGAGGTTCCCTTCCAGACGTACCACCCGGTCTAAGGGGAATTGCAAAATTAGAGGTGTCAAAGCTTCTAAAGAAAAGGGCCATCCAGCCAGTACCAAAAGATCATTTAGAGTCCGGAATCTACTCAAGGTTTTTTTTGGTCCCCAAAAAGACGGGAGACTGGAGACCAATATTAGACCTCAGCAGACTCAACAAATCTGTCAAAAAGACAAGATTTCGGATGGTCACACTTCAATCGATTTTGCCCTTTCTGGGCAAAGACAACTGGATGTGCTCCATAGACCTTCAGGATGCGTACTATCATATAAAGATTCACAGACGCTCCAGAAATTTTCTCCGCTTTCGGCTGGGGACCAGTCATTTTCAATTCAGGGCCCTGCCCTTTGGCCTCACTACAGTCCCCAGAGTGTTCACCAAATGCATGGCAGTGGTCACGGCTCACCTGAGATGTCAAGGATTCCAGGTGTTTCCGTATCTCGACGACTGGCTCCTCTCAGCCACCACCAGGCATCAACTTCTCCAAGCCAGAGATTACACTCTACGTCTCTGCGGTCACTTAGGAATTTCAGTCAACTTCGAAAAGTCTTCCTCGTCACCCTGCCAATTTATTACCTTTATAGGCGCAAATCTAGACACTACTCGGATGTCAGCAAACCTAACAAGTCAGAGAATCCTAGATATCCAAAACCACGTTTGGATCATCCTATCCAGCAAAAGGGCACAAGCCAGGTTGGTCCTGAAAGTGTTGGGCCTCATGGCAGCTGCCATAACACTTCTGCCTCTGGCCCGCTTTTACATGCGTCTCCTACAATGGATGTTATTCACCCAATGGTCCTTCCAGCAGCTTCCCATGCGTCACAAGATTCTGGTGACACAAACCTGCAAGAACCATCTATCCTGGTGGATTTCCTCTCCTCTAGTTCATTAGGGCAGACCATTTGTCCCCCCGGCCCCGGTAGCCACGGTCACTTCGGATGCCTCCCTGATCGGGTGGGGGGGCGCATTATCAGGGCAGGATGGTTCATGGCACGTGGCAACCGTTCGAATACCACCTGCACATAAATGTCCTAGAGATGAGAGCAGTGCTTTTAACGTTGCAAGCCCTCAACGACTTTCTTCCTTTAGGGACTATTGCAGTTCACACGGACAACATGTCCGTGTGGTACATCAACAAGCAGGGCGGAACCAAGTCCTATCCCTTGTGTCGAGAAGCTCTCAGACTTTGGCAATGGGCGATCTCCTCTCATCGGTTTCTGGTAGCAACGCATATCCCCGGGAAAACCAACATAATAGCAGACAGATTGAGCAGAGCTATCCTCATGCCTCACGAGTGGTCTCTCAAGCAATCCATTGTGTAGGAGATTTTTCAGAAGTGGGGCTGCCCATGCTGCGATCTTTTTGCTACACCCCAAAACAGCAAATGCCCAGACTTCTTCTTCTCTCTTCCCACTTCCGGGCCATCCCCCCAGAGATGCTGTTACCCAAGATTGGCCCCGGGGACTCCTTTATGCCTTTCCTCCCTTTCCTTTGATACCACAAGTACTCCAGAAAGCTACCGTCTTGAGAGCCAAAATGATTCTCATTGCCCCTTACTGGCCTCGACAAATTTAGTTCCCGTTCCTTCATCGCCATCTTTTGGTGCAGCCTTGGCATCTGGACCCAGTTCCAGATCTTCTGACCCACCAGTCGGGTCAACTGCACTGGTCCATTCCTTCCCTCAACCTCACAGCTTGGTTGCTCCACTTCCTTCCTTAGCCAGGCTTCCTATGATCTCTAACCCCGTTAGAGATATCATAGTAGCTTCTCTTAAGTCCTCTACCAGGAGGATTTATTCTAGCAAATGGAAACGCTTCTCTTTTTGGGCAAAATCTAAGAACATAGACCCCTTTACTGCCCCTATCCAGTCGGTCTTGGATTTCCTTGCGGAAATTTTTCACTCAGGTTCTTCGTCTTCCACAGTCAAAGTTCAGTTGGCTGCAAACTCGAACTTTCATGTCGGGTTTGCAGACCACAACTTTATGTCCCACAAACTTTGTAAAGCCTTTCTTAAAGGAGTGTTCTTTCTTAAACCCCCTGTTAGAGATCCTCCACCACAGTGGGACTTAAATTTAGTGCCGACATCCTTGATACTTCCCCCTTTCGAACCGGCTGCTTCATGTTCATTAAAGTTTCTTTCTTGGAAGACACTTTTTCTAGTCGCGATTACCTTGGCTGGAAGAGTGTCTGAACTTCATGCCCTCTGTGTTCATCCCCCTTATTTGGTCTTCCACAAAGAGAGTATCCTTGAGAACCAATCCATCCTTTTTGCCCAAGGTTGCTTCTAAGACAAATTTAAACCAATCCATTGATCTCCCTTTATTTTTTCCAAATTATTCTAACAGGGCGGAACAAAAATTGCATTACCTAGATGTTCATCGCCAACTTAGATTTTACTTGGACAGAACAAAGCAATTTAGGAAGTCCGATCAGCTCTTCCTGTCTTATGCTGAAAATAAAAAAGGTCTCCCTGTTTCTAAAGTGACCTTATCCAGATGGCTATCTTCCACCATTTCTGACATTTATCAGCTTAGGGGCAGACAGCTGAACTCAAAACCTAAAGCTCATTCCACAAGAGGTCTAGCCACTTCTACAGCTTTTCAGGCTAGACTACCCTTGGATACTATTTGTGCAGCAGCCACTTGGGCCACTCCTCATACCTTCGTTTCTCATTACAAATTGGATTTGGCCTCCAGGGACAGGGCAAGCTTTGGTTCCACTGTTCTCAAGAGTCTGTTCCATTGAGCCACCCAGGATAGAGGTGCTAGGGACGCGGTCCCATCCAGCAAGAATGAAGGCGAGATTGACAACTTAACATTTAGAAGTTATGTACCTACCATAACGTTCCATGTTAGTTGTCTTCTCTCGCCTTCTTTCTTGCGTCCCTCCCTCCTGTCCCCCTAGCCTGGACAGACCTTTATCTCCCCTTTTCTCTGGAAGATTCTTCTTCCTTGGACAACAGATAGTTCTTGTCCTTGAGTACCTGGTTTCCCTTACAGCCTTTTTAGGTTAGTTGTTTCTCTTTCCTTAGTTGAAAGTTTTTATAGGCAGTTTTTCCTCTAGATACCAAACGAGATCTGGGTAATTACCACCTTGCATCATGGGATATGGGGCTGCCTCGAGCTGGTAAAAGTGACTCTCGAGCTTAGCAAGTGCAGAGTCGGAGCCGAGGATCGGCTCCGAACCCATCCAGCAAGAAAGAAGGTGAGAGAAGACAACTAACATGGAACGTTATGGTAGGTACATAACTTCTAATTATCTGATCTACATAGAACACATCTAATCTTTACTATATTCCTATCTATATCTAAAACAGATACTATGCCTAAATCTTACTTGCATAGTAACACGCAGGCAGAAGATGCTGAGTGAACGTTTCTAGGTCCAAAGACAAATATAAAATGCACAGACTCTCTATCTGAAGTGGTTCTTAAATTAATAATACACATTACTGCTGAGTTAGGCAGGATGACACCACTCTTTGTCACCTGCCTTCTGTTCCCAGGCTAACAGAAACTTAGAATTTAACACCGCTGTGTCAGAGGTACACATCTCTCAGACGTTTGTCTAGAACTGGAAGTCATAAAATAGTTACACTTTTACATTTTAAACCTAGTAATTTCTGTTTCAAAACAATAGAAAAACCTACTAGCTCTAGACATCCTGCCTCTTTGCATTAACTAACTTTTATAGCACATTGTAAAACACTTTTTACTTATTTTCGTGAAGTTTTGCAAGTTAAATCTGTATATTCCAACTTTTACCATTAATATAGTTTAAATACATTTTTGCTCTTTTCCAGTAGGGTATACTGTGGTTACATTCCTGAAGCTCATTACATAACATACAGTTCAACACACACCTCTGTACCAGTAGTTTAATATCCACATAACATAGAGTCATCTTAACATTTGTAAGGAATGCCTATGGGTCATATTAGTATTCACAAATAATGTTTGATTATTTACAAAATTCTAGATAGTTGGGCTGGCAGTGTCATATTTCTATATAAATCATATTAATATTTTCAAGTCACATATAATCATCTACAAAATTCCAGTTAGCTGGACTGGCAGCATTTCGGCTTGTCACACATAGTAGGATTCCCTCAGCCTTTATTTGTCTTCTGTGTAACTATGTCAGGTTGCTTCACCAGATAGTTTCATGGGCTGTGAATTCCTGCATATTATTGCCAGAATTTCCTTGTGCCTGACTGAGGGTGCTTCTCAAACAATTTGGAAATGTAGTGCTGATAAGTATATTTTTTCACACTAACTGGTCAGTGTTCTGCAATTTTTTCACACTAACTGGTCAGTGTTCTGCATGGTCTTTATTTTTGCTTATAGGTTCATAGGTTCATACTAGGCTATCTGCCCTAGGGCATTTATAAGCCTAGCCAGAGTGTGTGTGGCTTTCACCACCCCTTAGGATGAGAATACTATACCCATTAATTTGCTGTGCCTCTGTCCAGCAGTGATACAGAGATGATTCCCGGGGTAAACCTACGACCTCCCATCCACTCGTCAAGATTTCTCTTGAACAGAGTCAGTGAGGGGCTCTGCCTCACATGGACTGGGATTCTGTTCCATAGTGTAGGGAGTCTCTGGGTGATGAATCTGTCCCTCCAGCACGTCCCATTTATATCTGTGTTGAGGTTTAAGTCTCTTGCTCTCGTGGCTCTGGTGGATTTGGATTTTTTGAGGTGGAGCATGTCCATTAATTCCGGGTTGGACATGGCCTTGTATGTCAGGCACAGATCACCTCTGAGCAGACGGTATGCGACTGAATAGAGCTGGAGTTTCTTCAGTCGGGCATCGTATGACATATGTTTGAGCCCCTTTATCCTTTTGGTGAGGAACTTTTGGGGTCTTTCCAACTGCTGCAGGTGTCGGGTAAGGTACATTCCGAATGGGGCGTTGTACTCAATCATTGGTCTGATAAGTGAAGAGTACAGGGGTACAATGACCTCTCCTGATCTGGATGTGAATCCCTTCATGATCAGGTGGACAATGTAGAAGGTCTTCCTAACCACTTTGGCAATGTGAGTGCCAAAAGAGAGGTTACTGTCAACTTGCGTCCCCAGGTCCCTGATAACTTCTTCCGTGTTTAATGGATTACCACCTATGTGGTAATTAGGGGTTACCTTGTTTTTCCCAAAGGGTATGACTATACATTTTTTGGCATTTAGCTTAAGGCCATGGCTCTGGCACCAGTTATCCATTTCTGTGAGACCTTTCTGGAGGATGTCTGTGTCTGATGGAGTGTCAATTATGGTGCCCAGTTTGCAGTCATCTGCAAATTTTGTCAACCACAATCCCCCTATGTTTGCCTGCACTTCAGAAAAATAAATGCCGAACAAGAGGGGGCCCAGGACTGAGCCCTGTGGGACACCGCTCGTGACCGGCTTAGAGTCTGACATGGCACCAGCAACTCTAACCCTGTGTGTTCTGTCCTTGAGCCAGTTTGCAACCCATCTTGTGACATATGGGTTTACATCTAAGCTGGTGAGCTTTTCTATGATGCCCGAGTGGGGTATTGTGTCGAACGCTTTTGCTAGGTCAAGGTAGGCTGTGTGAACTGCCTTACCCTCATCAGTGGCCTTAGTGACTGTTTCGAAAAAAAAGTCGACCAAGTTCAAGAGGCAGGATCTGCCCTTGACAAAGCCAAATTGGGTAGGATCCAGTGTCTGTAGGTCCCCAATGTCTTTATTTATGAGTTCCATTATGATCCTCTCCATAGCTTTGCAGACAAGGCTCGTCAAGCTTATGGGGCGGTAATTTTCAGGGTCCGTAGAAGCACCGCCTTTGTGGAGTGGGACCACAGTTGCCGTACGCCATTCTTTGGGTACGTATCCTGTAGTAGGGCTAAGATTAAACAGCAGCCTTATGTGTGGGTTTAGTTCCTCATTGAGTTCGTGTAGCACACATCTGGGGACACCGTCCGGTCCCATTGATGCTGTGTTTTTTGCTTTAGAGAGCAGCTCTCACCTGGGCATCTGAGATGTTTGGGAGGCTAGACTCTGGTGGGATAGATATTTCTCCTTTTGGGGGGGGGGAGAAATTTGCACTGAACCTGTCTGCCAGTATGTTGGCAATGTCTGTGGGTTCAGTGATTTTTTATCATTTTGGACTAATTCTGAGCATATCTGGGAGTTTCCACCCAGGTTTCTAACATAGCTAAAGAAGGCTTTATGATTGTCTTTTGTGTCATTAGCGATTTTTCTCTCAAAGTTGGCCTTGGATGATTTTATGAGTGATCGTAGTTTTTTGCTAGTATTGATCAGAGATGCCTTCCCATTTAAGGATTTTGCTCTGTCATGTAGTAGCTTTCTCCTCTTGTTGTAGAGTTTGTTTATGGCTGGAGTCCACCAGACCGGGCCTGCCTTTGGTGGAAAGGATCTTGATTTTATTAGGGATTGCTTGATCCATACATTCCTGGAGGTGCTCGTAGAAGGCATTTGTAAGGGTTTCAGCAGTGTGGGTTGTGGTTTCCACTGGCTCGGTGGCCTTGAAGGATACCACTCCAGTCTTAAGAAGTGTGAAGTTTGCTTTTGAAAAGTTCTTCACTGTGTTCTTTTTTGCTGGGGGAGGGGATGTGGATCTCCAGTGAGATTAATTTATGCTCTGATCTCACCAATGAGGGATATACTTCGGTGTGGAGCATTTTGTCCCCATGTTTGTGATGATCAGGTCTAGTATATTTTCTCCTCTTGTGGGAATGGTGACTAGTTGTTCCATAGCATTTGAGTTTATGAACTCAAGGAACCTTTGGGCTAGGGTGTTGGGGCTTGAGTAATGTTCCCAGTCTATGTTTGGGTAGTTGAAGTCACCCAATATGATGGTGTTTGGAGAGACATTTATACTCTCCAGTGTCTTCAGGAAGGCTGTGTGGGTTTCCTGAGTTTGAGAAGGTGGTCTGTAGCATGTTACGAACTGTAGGGCAGTTTTACCTATGGTTAATTGCACCTGGATGGTCTCCGATGCTTCGTGCATTGCCACTAACCTGGAGGTGTGGGTATCCTTTATGAATATGGATACTCCCCCTCCTTTTGTGGTTCGGTCCGGATTTTGGGGCGGAGCATGATATGAGGTATAACCTGATAGTGCTGGGGTGCTCTCAGGAGCCTTGAACCAGGTTTCAGTCACAGCACAAACATCGATGTTCTCCATACTGAGGAGGGCTTCGAGGGCGTGCATCTTGAGGTTTAGACTTCTGGCATTGAGCAGTATTACCCTTAGTTTTTCTCCATTTTTGTTTTCTAGGGCGGTAGGTTTATCATTTGAGCCTTGCCTAAAAAAGGCACTATGGGGGTGGCAAGAGCCTTTGCCAATATCCGGAAGCCCAGGAGTGACAGGTGCAAGCCGTCCCTTGCGAAGCAGCGTGGCTTGTCAAGCATGTCATTAAGCCAATTATTAAAGCTGATCATTTTGTCTCTGTATTGTGGCATCATTCTTGGTGAGGGTAGGATACTGCTCAGGGTCAGGGTCATACCGGCCTGGGCTACATAATCTGAGAGCTCCTCTATGTCTCTTTTCATGTAGTCCAGGACTGAATTATTTATATATTTGCCGACCGAATTTTGTTTTCTGATCTGTGCTGATTTTTTTCCCACCCTCTCATCCAGTTGCTGTTGTGTTCTTAAAGTTGGTGGCTTTTGCAGTTGCCTGCCCCTACTGTAGATTTGATCTGGGACACTCCTCCCAGTTGCATCTCAGTAGCTCATTCTACCCAATACAAAGCTCATTTGGGAAGGCCAAATCCCTTGGTCCTTCAGCTTAAATTATCTTCTGTTCCTGCTCTCTCCCTTTCCACTTTATATATATATATATATATATATATATATATATATATATATATATATATATATATATATATATATATATATATTAGTGTATGTGTGTATGTACATGTATGTGTGTATGTATATATATATATATGTATATATATATATATATATATATATATATATATATATACACACATACATCTATATATATAATGTGTATGTGTATATATATATATATATATATATATATATATATATATATATGTATAAAATATGGGTCCACTTTTTAATCTCAAATCTCTACATTCAAAATACTGAAACCAAAATCTCGAAAGCTCCAAAATACTAAACCTCACAATATTGAAAAAAAACATAGGACACCAACACTAACTGTATTGCAACACAGGTGTGTGTGTGTGTGTGTGTGTGTGTGTGTGTGTGTGTGTGTGTATATATATATATATATATATATATATATATATATATATGTATGTATATATATATATGTATATATATATATATATATATATATATATGTATATATATATAATGTACATCTATGTAAGACACTTTTCAGCTGCTTATATTTTTCTGTATTTTTATTTCTTCATCTTGCTTTTTCCTGCTCGAAGTGTTCAACTGCATCTTTTCTGTTGCATGTATTACTGCTTGTTTACAGCTTGCCTAAATTGTTATTCGAAGCACTTAGTTTTAGTTTATGTACTTGGTCTTTAGGCCCACCCCTTAGCTTTCCCTTGCCTTTCTCCCTCAGATTCTGAGAAATATTGATGAACAATTTCCTACAGTTTCTCCTGCCAATCTGGTGGATATGGGCATCCTGTGATAGTGTAGCAACTGCCTCATGTATATGGACAACCGTCTACTACTACCACCTAGGAACACAGTTTGTGAGGGATGCAATTACGTTAGAATCTAGAGTCCATGCTCTCTCCCCCTCAAGCCAGTATATCTGGCACCAAAAATGTTGTCAATACAATCACTACACCTCTAACACCACCCACATCTACACAACACGCATCCACATAGGCGGAGGTCCTCCACATAAACATACCCAAACCAGAGAGACCTCAGAGGCTAAAACACACACTATCTTCACAGCCCTCCACACCACATACCACACATAGTACACACACTTGTGTCTCACAGCCATTAAGGCTTCACCATAAACCCAACATTAGTAATAGGAGACTCCATTGTGAGACGCACAGATGTGCCTCTCACCAGGCTGGATAAGGAGAAAGTCATAGTTAGTTGTCTTTCAGGTGCCTGAATCCACCATATCACATACACACTCAAGTCTCTCAGCAACAGGTACTGATGTGACTCTGTCGTAGTCCTTGGCGTGAATGCCTTGAGACGTACCTCTCTGGACTTTGTGATGAGAGACCTGATTGAGCTTGCTGATTGTGTCCCAGGCAGGTATGTCTCTAGCCTTAAGCAGCATTCTGCCGTCGCCCAGAATGATGCCTCAATACAAGTGTAAAATGATTGACTTTAACAATTGGATTAGTTTCTGGTGTCATTCCAGGGGGATCCAGTACCTGATAGCCTAGCAAGATATGATCAACAGGCCACGATGCATTGCCAGAGATGAACTACATCTGTCTCACCTGGGCTTCTGGCGAAGGCTCTTGCCTCCCCAATAGTGCCTTTTTTAGGAAAAGTTCTGAGGTTGAGAAAACCAGCATAAAAATTTCAACAAAACACAAATTAAAGATCATGCTGCTAAATGCTAGGAGTGTAAACATGAAACTGCACTCATTGCAAGCATTCTTAACCCTGGAAAATGCTGACATCTGTGCATTCACAGATACCTGGTTCAAAACTGCGGAAAGCACCCCAGCCTTACCTGCTTTACTCATCCTATCATGCATTCAAACCCCAAACTGTGGGCAGTAAAGCCAAAGGAGGTTGACTTTCAATATACATTAGACATACACACATCTAGGCTAGTCAAACAGTATGATGCACAGGAGACATTAACCATTGACAAGACCCCTATTCAAATCGTAACTAGCTATTGGCCCCCAAATCTAACTTGAGATGCCCAGTTGTTATTTGGACCTATTCAAACCTATCAACATTGAGTACCCTGATCTTTGGTGACTTTAACTTTTCAAACATAGATTGGAAGAACTACTCATGCCAGAACACACATTCCCAGCGAGTTTTGTCAATGCATTTGCCTTGTAACAGCTAGTCGATACCCCCACAAGAGGTGATATCTTGAACTTGGTATTAACCAACATGAGTAACCACTGCAGCACCCCTATAGTAGCAGCCTCCCTGGTAAGATCTGACCATAAAGCAGTCACTT
This sequence comes from Protopterus annectens, assembly GCF_019279795.1. Taxonomy (NCBI): domain Eukaryota; kingdom Metazoa; phylum Chordata; order Ceratodontiformes; family Protopteridae; genus Protopterus; species Protopterus annectens. Next base: position 260,962,137 of record NC_056733.1, read on the forward strand.
TAGAAGTCAAAATCTCCCCCAGCCCGCCTCTAGCTAGGATCAAACATAAAAGCTTCTCCAAAGCTGATTACAGCCTCTTGAGGGATGGTATAAACAGTTTCACAGCCCCCTCCCCCTCTGTAGGAACTGGCACCAATTTCCAGAACTACACCAAAGCACTGTACGAGCATTTATATAGATGCATGGAATCAGGAATACCCCAACAGGGCTAAATCATCCTCCATAAGAAGAGTAAACCTGCCTGGTAGATATCTGCAATAAATAAACTGTATAACAAAAGGAAAATTTGCTGTCCAAGAACAAAAAGGAGCAGGTGCCCTACTGGAAGCAATGTCTCCTTAGCCTGAACAAGCAAATAAGAGCACTAGTGAAATCCTTCAAAGCAAACTTCAGGTCTAAATTGGCCACATCTACTAGAGACCATCAATAAGGCCTTCTTCACATATATCCGCAACCTCAAAGGAAGCACCCAGATCTGTTTAGAACTGGTGGTCAAGGACACCACATAAACAAATCCCATAGATATAGAAAACTTGCTGACTGACAAATTCAGCGAAAACTTCACCCCTCTGTCCCTCCCGTCAGTAAATCAGGACATCCACAGTACCTGCCCCCTTCCCCTTATATCTAGGGAACAGGTCATTACTGCTCTCTCAAAAGCACAAAATACAGCCTCCATGGGACCCGCTAACATACCAGGCTGCATCCTACGTGAACTCAGGCAGGAGCTTGCAGCACCACTAGGCGCCCTATTCAACCAAAGCCTGAGTACCGGCTTCATTCCAGTTGAGTGGAGGACAGCCACGGTCATCCCTTTACACAAAGGTGGAGCATCCACCGATCCTGGAAATTATAGACCAATCAGTCTAACTAGCATGATCTGCAGGTCCATGGAATGGAATGTCTTGGGCTTCACTAACAAGGACATTGGCAACCTCCAAACACTCGATCCCGCGCAGTTTGGCTTTGTCAAGGGAAGGTCATGTCTGCTAAATTTGTTCAAATTCTTTGAGACAGTCACTAAAGCCATGGACGAGGGGCAGATGGTGCACACTGCCTACCTTGACCTGGCCAAAGCCTTTTGCATTATTCCCCACTTGGGCATAATAAACTTTCTCAACTAGGCATCAATCTGTATGTTATCAGATGCGTAGCAAACTGGTTCACTGATGGAATGCACCTAGTCAGAATAGGGGAAGCCACTTCAAGCAGTAGACCTGTAACAAGCTGGGAGTCCGTAAGTTATTCTGTGAAAGGTATTGCATTAGTTGCTTGTGTACACATTTCTCCATTATTTTCGCTAGTTGGGAAAGAATGGCAATGGGGTCTATAGTTGGATATGTCTGAGGAGCTACCACTTTTATGGAGTGGGATGACGCGAGATATTTTCCAGAGAGAGGGGATAGCATTTTCGGATAAGGTTCTGTTGATGAGGACAGATATGGGATATGCAATGGCATCTGCAGCTATTTGTAGGTACTCTTCAGGGAGGAGGTCAGCAGCAAAGGTGGTAGGTTTTAGTTTTTTTTTTTAGAAGTGTTTTGAAAAAACTAGTGGATATTGGTTGGAAGCTAAATTCTGGGTGATTATTAGGTAGATTAGGCATGTGGTTTAAGTTAGAGGGGGTTAGTTGATGTACTAGGGATTGGATTGTTTCAGTGAAAAAGTTATTAAAGGCGCTAGCTATGGTCTCTGGGGAACTATGGGTGTAGTTAGCCGGGGTTGGGGTGGTGGAGTGACCTGGACAAAGTAGTTGATTTTAAGCCTGCCCAGAACTTTTGAGGGTTGTTGTGGTGTTTTTGTAGGAGATTTTGGTAGAAGCTTTTTTATCCAGTAAAGTAGATTTTTGTTGCATCATTCCTGAGTTGACAATATTTTAGATGGTCAAGTGGGGCTTTGGTTGTTCTCCAGCTGGCCCAGGCTCTGTTTCTAGTTTTGATTTTAGCTTTGGTATCTTTTGTGAGCCATGGTACTGTATTTGATCTAGTTGTTATTGTACGTGCTGGAGCATGGGAATCAAGGATACTTAGGAATTTAGTGTTAAAGTGATCTATGGCTCCTCTAATGTTAGATTTTTTAGTTTTGACCAGTCAACTGCTTTTAGTTCATTTTGGAATATAGCAGCATCAATGTTTTTCCTGTTTCTAACTGTTTTATATTTTGGCTGGTGAGGGTTTCCTGCCTTATGTTTTATGATATAGTTTAGACAATGGTTGCTGAGGTCATCCGAGAGAGTACCAGCTGTGTACAGTTGGGGTTGGTTATTAACTAGGATCCAGTCTAGGATACTTTCCTTGTTGGTTGGTTTGTTTGTCCAAGTGGGAGAGGTTATGGTCTGTTTAAACCCAGATAAGTTTATATAAATGAGGGGGAGGGGGAGGAGGAGCAGGGGTGCCAGTTGGTGTTAAAATCACCAAGAACTATGGTTCCTTGGGGATAGGTAGTGGATAACCAGTGAAGGAAATCTTCTAGGGTATTTAGGTTCTTGCCTGGTGGAATATATGCACAGATGATGTTCAAGTGTTTGTTTTGGTTAATCTGTAGCTTGGTTATGAGGAGTTCCACATTATTGAATTGGTGAGGTTGAATGGTGTCCCTATTAACGGTTAGAGTATTTTTGTAAAGGACTGCTATCCCACCTCCTTTCCTTGTAGCACAGTCTAACCGGTGAATATTGTATCCTGGAGGTAATATCTCATTGTCAGTAGTACTGGGTTTTAGCCAGGTTTTTGCAAGACACACAATGTCTGGGGAGTGGGTTGCTAGGAGGGTGTGTAGTTTGGTAATCTTTATTGTTAATACTTCTAATATTTAGGTGAAATGCTAGGAGGGAACTAGTGGGAGTATTCATATGTAACTTGACTGTGGGGGTTGTGGTAGGGGAGTTGGAGGTTATTGGGTGTGGGTGGGCCAGGGTTGGGATGAACGTCTCTTTGTGTTATAAGGTTATAGTGACAGGATATTCTGAGCTTTAGGAGTTTTTTTATAAGCTTTATAGTCTTTGTCTTTAGGATTATGTTTTGTGGCTGTACAGGGGTGGTATTTTATAGAGGGTGGTATATTCGGTGTGCTGGGGAAGTTGAAGTGTGTGGTGTTCTGTGAAGTAGTGTCTGTTTGACCATTTGGGTGGTGAATACCATGGTCAAGTGTTTGTTTGTAGGCAGTGAGATGGGAAAATATAAACAGTATAGGCATTTGGGTAATTAGTGTTCTTTTGCTTGTTTGCATTTTGATAGGGGGCTGGCCAAATTTGATGGCTGACTGTGCTAACAGGGTGTGGAAGAATGAGAGAGAAGGAAATGGGTTAAGGGGGGCAAGGTTGCTCAATGATGTGTGAGGTGCTGATTGGTACCTAGCAGGAAGGGAGTGGCAAGTGGCAAAGGAGTGGTAAAGTCTGGTTTAAATTTAGCACTAGTGGGGGCGGGTGAGATTTGGGGCAGGGAGGGGACCGAAGCGAGCTGAGCGCAGCGGGGCTAACACTGACTCGGCGTTACCTTGGGCCTTTGGTTTGGTTTGTATGATTGTATGTAAGCAATGTATTTGGCTGTACTTTAATTTATTCTTTTTTAATTTTACACCAGTTTTTAGGCTTATTTTAATTGGATCCTAGGGGTAAACTAGCAAATGTAATCAATAAGGAGAGAGCGAATTTACTTTACCAAATTAAAAAGTAAATGCTTGGGACTGGAACACTGTATGAGTGTAAGGCTGATTCAAAGTAGTATAGCCCAATCTAGTGGCAATTGGCTAGATCCCTTCACTGTTGTGCATATACCAATAGTTTACAAAAACGAAATTGTAGTTCACCTATTACAGTTGAAAAGCTGTAGGGAGTCAGGTTCTTGCTTCCCAGAGGTTTTCCTCAGTTAAGATAGCCAGCTTCAGTGGAGAAGGTAGAAATTGCTTTATGCAGTGAATCCCAGGCGTGGGGGGGGGTCACTTGGGAAAGAAACCCGTGCAAACTGAAAAATAAAAGTAAATAAGGCAGAATTTAGTGCAAAGGTTACAAGCATGTGAAGTGGAGAGCATGCAAGGAATAGAGCTGGAGAGTAAAATTAATTATATTGCTTACATTATAATTAAAATTGATTTATAGTGCATACAGTATCAGCTCTGTAAGATCACAGACTAATAGCAGTAGCATATAGTCTCTAAGTTCAGTGGTAACAGCTGTATACTTCAGTGAATACACACAGGATAATGCACAAAGCAAAGTATGACTGTTTTAAGACAATAATTCTAGCGCTATGTTATTCAGTATGAACTAACAGTAACATGAACTGCTTTCACTTAGCCTTCTATAAAAGCAGTTATAACGTCCAGCCTGCAAGTCTTCTAAGTACAGTAGCATGCCATAGAAATGCTTACAAATGTAATCACAACATGAATGACCTCTGCAAAACAGCAGGATGCCCCAGAACCAGGGATGATGGATGTATGCCCCTTCCTGTGTTTTCCCTTCCCATCCTAGCATTCTAGTAAAGCTTTCCTGAAGTCTCTGTCTTCACTTCCTTCTGTGACAAAATAATCTGAAACACTTGGGTTTTGAGAATCATCCAGAAGTGATAAAATGTCTATTTTTGTCTGATTCAGCTGTAGGTTGTTGGATGCAACCTCTGCTCCAATTCTAAGGCTCTTCCGTTCCAAGCTTCTTGACTTCTCCCTTACTAATTCCCTGAACTTATTACCTCAGATCGCATTTGCCACCTGAAGTGTTTGGTGGCGCCATTAAGGGCTGCAATTTTCAAAATCCTTTTTGGTGTTGATCTGGCAGATTTTTCCTTTTTCTACTCCTCCTCCCCTTACCAAAAAGATTTTTTTTCTCTCCAGTTAGCAGATGTTGTTAGGTTAGGTAAATAAAGTATATAGAATGAGCTGTTAGTGTTGAGCGTTTTCTAGTTTGGCACATTAGAGTAAATTAGGTTTATAAGGTGTGCTATGTATCTTAATTTAGGTTTTGCTAATTATATTTATAGATTCTTATGTAGATGTATAGTTGTAGTTATAAATAGTCCTAGCTAGATAGTTGCTTAGTCATATTTGATGATTTAGGAACGTTTTAGTGTGAGTTTGTTTTCTGCATTAATGGCTGATGGTCAGGAATTTAAAAAATGTATGGAGTGTGGGCACAAGCTCCCACCCCAGGACCCACACTCCTTGTGTTTGTTTCAACATTGCCCACCTTGACAATCATTGTCAGGCGTTCTCCTCTTTTAGCTACTAGGCTGTGCAAACTTGAAAGGAGAAGCTAACTGTGGGTCTACCATCCCTTCCACCTCTGCTGCTGCCTCGTCCCTTGCCGGTAAAGATAAGTGGCCTAAGGACAGTCAGAAAAAGAAGGAAAATGAGAATATGGTCAAGAATGATAAACAAAAGGCCAAAGAGAAGGAAAAGACAAATGAAAAGGAAAATGAACTCCAAGAAGTCCCATAAGCACTCCCCAGATCTGACACACACTGCAGGTTTGGATATAAAGGTACCATGAAGTTCAGACTTGATGGTTCCTCGATACCGTCCATCTCCTCCTCAGTCTTGGTTCTTCCCAGAACCAGTGAGCCCCAGGCTACACTTATCCATCAAGAAAGAAGGTACTCAATATCACCTTCGTTGGCATTGTCTTGGCCATCAAGAAGCCTGACTGAACAGGATGTCGACAGGATGAGGAAGAAGTTCTTCAGAATGCAGATTCAGCTTGGTGTTGTTTTGGTACCATCTTCTGGGAATGTACCAAGTGCTGGGCCATCTACCCTTCCTCCTCTCTTTTTCAGTTCCACCCCACTGACCCAATTATAGCAGATCCAGTCTGTCTCGGAGCACTTTGCAAGAGCCGATAGTACAAGTGACTTCAACTCTGACAGGTCCATTTCTTTTTTGTCCCCATGTTTTGGATCCAGAAGAGTCGAAACTTCAGCACCTTGGCTCCAGGGAATGGGTTGACACTAAAGTTGTTGGGAGCCATCTCTTTCCCTTGGTGCCTTGGCTTTCAATAGCTCTGCTCCGAGGTCGGCCTGGGGGTCAAGGCCTCTCTGTTCTGAAGTTTCCTTTCTGTTTGAGGACAAGAGGGCTCCAGTGGCGCCGATACCATCCCCTGTGTTTGAAGCTTTTAAGTGAGTCTTTTTGATGTCGATGGAAAAAGCACATACATGCAGTTTAGTTCCATCCAGACCACAACTCCGTTCAGCTTCTACTTCCTATCCTTCTATTAGACAGGGACCGTCTTGTTCCACATGATTCTCAGGCTGCCAGCTATATAAATTCCCAGTCTCATTCATAGCATTCCGATCCTACCCAGGACCAGTCCACAGATAAACCGACTTGGAAATGGAGGTATTTAGAGTGTTCCACAGAGTCCATCACAGAAGACACAAATGTGGATGAAGGTGAAAGCTTGCCTAGATACCCCCTGAAGACCTCACTTTTGGTGAGATCCTTTAATTGATTGTTCAACAGGCATGGAAGGACCCTGATGTGGTGGAACCTATCCCTAAAAAGCCCAACAGGATTCTAGCAGCTAAATAAAAACAAAACTAACTCTAGCAGCATCAGTAGACGAGAGACTCTGGAACAAAAGTAAAAGGATAGACAGAAAGGGAAGGAAAAAAAGGAGGAGGTTGAGATAGATAAACAAAAGGACAAAGAAAAGGAAAAGCAAAGGAAGGGTGGATGCAATGGTAATAGCTCAGCCAAGAAGAGGGAAGAATCTGAAGAAAGTTCCTTGATGCATCCCCTTAACAGAGAGTCGAGGCCTGTGGATGAGTTTGGGAGTTGTACATATAATTTAGCGACTTTTGCCATTGGGAACACTAAATTCTGTAGCCCAAGTCATCAGACTTCAGAGAGACCTAACAAATGGGATTTCCAAGTCTTTGGCAGGTATCTTGCCTGTGGATGTTTAAAAGACAGTGGACTTCCAGTTTTCTACCATCCAGTCTACTTCCAACATAGCCACGTAACTGCTTTCTAAGATGGCTGATGGCATGGCGAGAGCAGCAGCCACCAGCATTACCACTCTGCATACTGGATGCATCTTGTGTGATTTTGCAGAAAGCTTTAAGAATTCTTTTGTCAATACCAGCTTCGATAGGTCCAAGTAGACCTAAAGTAAAACAAATACTTGACTAGGAGTCAGCAGGATGGCAAGACTGTCTCTGTAGTGGGAGTCCCCTTCTCCACTCCCCAGAGATCCTGTTGTAGGAATCGGTGAGCTTCGAAGATGATGGGATTCAGAAATTCAGAGCTCTTAACCAAGACACTCCTGGTGGGTAGACCCCCTTGAGGAGGAGGTAACAATAATGGACATCACTCTAGGCATAGGGGAACTGCATAACCAGTGCTTTCCTGGCCCCTTTACTGAATAACTCTTTCAGTGATGCATATCCAAATGGAAAAGGTTTTCTGTTTGGTGGTTTTCTCATAATCTGGATCCACTTTCTGTGGATGTTCCTTTGGTTGTCTTTTATCTGTGTGAATTGCTCAATGGTGGATTGGCTTATTCTTCTGTTAAGGTCCACTTGTCAGCTATCTCTGCTGGTCTGCCTTTATGTCCTCCTTAAGCTTCTAGATTTAAAGCTAAACAGTTCCTTAAAGGCATCCTTCATATTAGGCCTCCCAAGGAAGCTTGTTCCTCCTCCTTGTTTTCTTAATTTTGTTTTGGAGAAATTGCATCTGTCTCCTTTTGAGCCTGTGGTTTCAGGTTCCTTGCTCTTGGAAGACTGTTCTTTTTTTAGCCCTTACCTCTGGGTGTCTGAGCTTCAAGCCCTTCTTTTTTGATGTTTCATAAGGACAGGGTGTCCTTGTGTACTAATCATTCTTTTATGCTAAAGATTGTGAATGAGTTGTCCCTTAATCAGTCTATTCATTTGCCCACTTTTTTCCCCTTCTTCACAATCTGCTAGTGAGAAGGTGCTCCATACATAGGGTGTGCATAAATAACTCAGATTTTATTTGGATAAGACTAAGACTATTAGGAAATCTGATCAGCTCTTTATTTCCTTTCATCTTAGGTCCTTGGAATTAGCTGTATCCAAGCAGACTATTCCTTCTTGGATCTCAAAGGCTATTTCTTTTTGTTATTCTCTTCATGGTAAGACCCTTCCTTATTCTGTAAAGGCTCATTCTACTAGAGCTGTGGCTTCTTCTGGTGCTTTTTCAAGGGTTTGGGTAGTAACTCTGTTCTTGAGGCAGCTACCTGGACTTCTGTGCATACTTTTATCAAGCACTACAAGTTTGATGGAATCTCCAAAGTTAGAGCTGGTTTTGCTAGGGCTGTCCTTTATGGCTTCCTGGAGAGCTCTGCTGGTCCTTCCTCCTCCCAAGTTTATTCCTGAGCTTTGGCACTCTCCCAAATGTTATGAATACTGCAACAGTGAAATGGAAGGACATTGTACAGTTGTATAAAATCTTTCCATAACGATAGATGTCCTTCTCTTCACTGTGGCAGTATTCACTCCCTCCCTCTTCCCCCCCTGGTCCATTTCTCTTCTGGATGCACTGGTTACATCTTTGTTTTCCTTGGAGTGGCATTCCGCTTGGAGCATACGTGTGACATGCGGCATACCTTAAAGCAACATTAGGCTTTGATATACTAGCCGGACATCGGGCTGCCCTATGTAGAGAATCCCTAATGTTACAAATACTGCAACAGTGAAGAGGAGGACGACTACAGTTATGGTAAGATTTTACACATCTGTACTTTTTTCACATAAACCATTTCATGATAAGTTAATGTTTACGATCTGACATGTATATTGGAGATTACAACATCAAGCTCAAAATTTTGTAGACAATCTAGCCAAACATTCTTATAATTTGTGTCTTGAGACATTAATTGAGTATCTAAGAAATGTTTACATTTAACAGATATCAAGTAATTAAACAGGTTGTTTTTAAATACTGTATGAATATTATTCTTTCTATTCTCGTGTTGCAGTACTCATTACATATGGGTTTTCTCCTCTTGCTACTCGAACTTCCGGCCAGTGTACAAAAGTTTTCAGTCACTGTATGGTGTGTGGGATGTCTTGCGTGGGTAGCACAACTTGGTCCATAAAAGTGACATCTGCAAACACCAGCCCTCAGAACTTCTCAGCTGCCAGTCGAATGTCAGGTGTTCCTGTCATTCTGGCCGTCTTATTATGAAAAATCAGATAAGTGCTCCATTTGAGGAACCTTTCAGATCAGCTATTTCAATCAGGATCCAAAGCTTATCAGCTTCTGCTATAAATTCCATGGAAAAGCCCTGCAGGATACTGTTAAAGCAGACTGCACCAGGGCTTTGGCCTCCTCAGTAGCCTTCTTCAGAGGTTTGGACATCTCTACCATTCTTGAAGCAGCCACTTGGTCATCAATGCACACTTTCACCAAACACCTGCATTAGATCATCTTTCCAGAGCCAGGGCAGGCTTTGCCAGGGTTATCCTTCATGGATGCCTGGGGACCGCCTCTAGACTACCGCCCCCTTCCTCACAGTGAGCTTTGTCACTCAGCCATATGTGATGAATACTGCAACATGAGAATAGAAGGCCCTAGAAAAGTTGTGTAAAATCTTACCATAGCCATAGATGTCCTTCTCTTCCATGTTCCAGTATTTCTTCCCACACCCATTTCTGGATGGCACAGGACTGGCATTATCCTTGCTAGGACTGGTTCCAACTGGGGCTTACAATTCCGAGGGTGTACAGACATCACTTTTATGGCCATTGTTGTGCTAGCCACGTCAGACATCCCACAGTGACTGAAACTTTTGTGTAGTGGCCAGACATTTGAGTAGCAAGAGGAGAAAACTTGTAAGTGATGAATACTGCAACATGGAAGAGAAGGACATCTATGGTTATGGTAAGATTTTACACAACGTTTCTTTCTTAAATCAAGTCTTAATGATTGGATATAAATTGAGTTTTCATTTTTGGTATCTGATCTTTTTTCCCAGAAAAATGTTTTCTTTGCGAAACTACCCCACTGATTTTTTTTTTTCTTTGTTGACATTAATTGGTGAAATTTATCTTTTACTTCCCTAAACAGCAACCTCTTCTTGAACATTTCTTAAATCGGGCTGCAGCAGCCTTTCAGAATCTTTTTACAGCAGTTGAGGATCACTTTGAACTTTGTCTGGCCAAGTGTCGGACATCTTCACAGGTTAGTAAACTATGGAATTGAAAATGATTAAGCACCATAAAATTGTTGCTAGAATTTTATTAAGTTTTTTTTTATTTCTGTAACTTGACTCATTCTTTTGTGGGGTGGGAAATTGTATCTTATACAATGAGTTCTCATTAGTATTAAAAATATGCATACTAATTGGTCAGCTCAACCAGCATGTCTGTTCTAAATTGAGCATATACTGACAGAAAAAGTCTGACCACTGAAGTACTATTGAGCAGCCAAGCTTTTCTGTTGATATATGCTACAGTGGCAGACCAGATACAAGAAAAATCGGGTATGTTCTGCAAAACTAAAGAAACAAAAATGTACCCGATTTTCCTTGTATTTCTGTGCAGTTTTGACAGATTGCCTTACCTCCAAACTGTCCCGATTGTTTTCAAGAATATCCACATTTTTGTCTCATGCTTAAAAGTAAAATCAACAAGATTTTTTTCTCATTGTTTCTGTTCAACAGCAGTGATGTACTGTGTAAGTGTGGGAACACAATTTTGTATTTCGGCAGTTTTGACAAGATTGCCTTACCTCCAAACTGTCGAACTTGTTTTT
>NC_056733.1:261318171-261338171 GCF_019279795.1 Protopterus annectens
TGCTAGAAAAGAGAAGATTTTACTCTATGCAGAAGTTACATAATTATTACTATTATTATTATTTTTGTAATCTTTGCAATATTGTATCTGAATCCTTTACTTGTATTGTTGTGTCTTCTGTGCCTGGGTCATAACTGAAAAGGGCCCAAGGACCAGTCAACCTGCCTGGTCAACAATGAATAAATGAATAAACAAAAAATAAATAGGCCAAAAATGCTTTTAGCTGCTTTTTTGTATTTGGTGTTCATCACTTTTGTACTGCTTCAACTATTTCAGCCTGTGGTTTCACTACCCCCCCCCCCCCCCCCATCAGTTATATAGTCCTGCGAGTGGGCTTTCACTATTCCAACTTGCAGTTAGCTGGAATAATCATTAGTCTAGCTTGACGAAGAAAATTTAAAAAGGCTTGAACCTTGTTTAGATGGCTTTTCCAATCTTCACGGAATACAACAGTGTTATCCAGGAAGGCTGCTCCATATCTGTTGCGGGGTCCATGGATTTAATCTGTCTGCCACTGCAGGTTTGCAGGTCTCCATGAAAATCAAATGACAGCACTGTATAATGGAAGAACCAATCTGTTAGGTAAATGTCATTTTTCTCCTTAGCAGCTGGTCTAGCTGGCTTTGCCAGAAGCCTTTGGTTTAGTTTTAGTGGACAGAAATCCAGGCTTGCTCAATTTCTCATTCACTTCATCCCCCCAGAGGATGGGATAGGAATCAAAATTAGACTGTAAAATGTTACAGACCCATCAGACATGGGACCCAGGACAATGGGACTTGATTATTCCATAGTCTTTATTCATGTTTTAGCAGGGTTAGTGGACTGATCCATACTGGACCCATTTTCAGCACAGCCCAGAAGTACAGCAGTATAAAAGCAGTACAAAAGGTAAAAATACAAAAAAGTACAAAAGTGTGAAAAGGGCGATGAGATCTGATTTAGAAAAAAAATCAGGAATAAAGTACATACAAGTAATGACTACAAAACTGTGTAGGCGGTGGAACTATTTAAGCAAAACAAGACTAACATTTCAGTCATAAAAAACAGCAATAATACTATATATATATATATATATATATATATATATATATATATATGTGTGTGTGTGTGTGTGTGTGTGTGTGTGTATGTGTATGTATGTATATGTATATATATATATATATATATATATATATATATATATATACACACACACACACACACACACACGTGTGTGTGTGTGTGTGTGTGTGTGTGTGTGTGTGTGTGTGTATGTATGTGTGTATATATATATATATATATATATATATATATATATATATATATATATATATATATACACACACACACACACACACACGTGTGTGTGTGTGTGTGTGTGTGTGTGTGTGTGTATATGGTCGAGACCATAAAATCAAAGTTTTGAAATCTTTTTTTACATTTTTGCAGTGGGGCACGCCCCCCCGTACCCCCCAAACCCCCCTCTAATTCGAAGTTTCAAAACTTTAATCATGTGGTCTTGACTATACGAAATTTGAAGTCTTGAAACTTCAAAATTGTGGCGTAGATCTATATATATATATATATATATATATATATATATATATATATATATATATATATTGTGATGAGTCTGTGCAGTGACAGAAGGAGAAACTGGGAAAATGGAGGTGAGGAAAGATGGGACAAGGATTATTTAAGTTATTGGAGGTGGCAGAAACAAGAACATGAGGCTTGCTTTGTTAGGAACATGTGTAGCTTCTGTCTGAATACGGAGATGTTTTGTATATTGTAGCTTTCAGTTGTTCCTGTGGAGGGGTGCTAAAAGGTAGAAGGTATGATCAGTTGATGAAAGGAATTAGTAGGGCTACAAAGAAATTGGGTCAAAGTAGATAAAGTAGATAAAGGATGTTTTCCCATAGACACTACGTGCTAGAGAGGGAATAGACTTGCTATATAAGGTTTCATGTGGTAGGTTGAATAAGAGGAAATCTGCATGTTCAAGAATAACAGGCCAGGTTGCCCTTTGAAGGGTGATGCAGTGGTGTTCATTTCTTTAGGAAAGATGAATAAAGTAACAGATTTTGTTGGAAAGTTTTTTCTTTGAGGCATAGATAAGCAGGGAGAAGACCATATTCAAGTTGTAGGAGTAATATATTTTTTCTTATAGCATTTCTGCTTTCATTGGTAAAGTAGTGGGAGATTTTGTAGTAACCATATATTATTTATTTAATTTTAGCTTTAAGATTACTTATATGAAGTGACAAATTCAGTGGTGAGTCATTTAAGACAATGAAGCTTTTAAAGGAAGGACATCCTCAGTGTGCTACTATATAAGTGAGTGGTGGCAGGTTACTTAGTTGGTGGGGGGGGGGGTCTGAAGAACACATTTTTTGCATTGTTAGCTGCTTATTAAGGTGCCATGGGTGTACTCTAATTTCAGAAGTGTGAAGTTATAGCTGAAGCCTGAGTGAAAGAATACCAGAAAAGTAAAGCACAAGGTTTGCTTCTTTGAGGTTACTGGGAAGGGAATTGATGAAAACACTGAGAAGGATGTGAGTAAGGATCGAACATTATTTGACTCTGGAGATGATATGCTGTGGTGCAGAGAATGTGTTGTTAGGTTTAACTGAAAAGGTTCTGTTTTTTAAGGTAAGTCATGAAACAATCAATGGCAAATGAACCAGAGTTGACAGGAGTAAGAGTGTTGGAACAGAGTAATTGAAAGAGTCAAAGGCCTTAGTGACGTCAGCTAAGAACGATCCTATGAGTTGACCTTAGACTGTGTTACTGAGTACGTCAGAATGTACAAGGCAGTGTAGATACTTCAGTCTTTTATGAAGCTGTGCGAGTGCAATGCTTAAATATTTTATTGGTAGAGGCAAGTAGTGAGATGGTTGTAGAAGGCTTTTTCCAGAAGTGTACCTAGATAAGGAGAAAGGATATTGTGTGAAAGTCTGTAGTAGAAAAGGGTTCATTGCATTTGGAGAGACAAATAACTACTAATTTCCTCCAGATGTCTGGTAATATGTGGTGTAACAGTGAAACTGAATACATAATGTAAGGGGAATAATGAAGAGATCCAGTAATGTAAGGGGAATGATGAGGAGATCCAGTAATGTAAGAGGTGTAAGGGGAATGATGAGGAGATCCAGTAATGTAAGAGGTGTAAGGGGAATGATGAGGAGATCCAGTAATGTAAGAGGTGTAAGGGGAATGATGAGGAGATCCAGTAATGTAAGGGGGATGATGAGGAGATGCAGTAATGTAAGAGGAATAATGAAGAGATCCAGTAATGTAAGGGGAATGATGAGGAGATCCAGTAATGTAAGAGGTGTAAGGGGAATGATGAGGAGATCCAGTAATGTAAGGTGGATGATGAGGAGATGCAGTAATGTAAGGGGAATAATGAAGAGATCCAGTAATGTAAGGGGAATGATGAGGAGATCCAGTAATGTAAGAGGTGTAAGGGGGATGATGAGGAGTGTTAGATTTTATGAATATAAATCTGAAATTAATTATGTTGTAAATATGCTGAAAGAAAAGGTTTGCTTAAATGCAGAAACAAAGTTTAGTAATATGTGATCAGCAGTCATACTAAATGACCATGGCTTGGAAAAGGAATCTGCTGAATGGACATTCTTCCCTTACAGACTCAAAACAGGATGTATGCAAGAGCAAAAATACAAAATCTGCTTTTAAAGAATGGACATTATTCCCTTACAGACTCAAAACAGGATGTATGCAAGAACAAAAATGCAAAATCTGCTTTTAAAGAACAATGACATGTTATTCTGCATGGAAAAACAGGATGGCACAAGAACAGATGTTTTTATACAAAGATCCAAATAAAATACAGGATGTTCACACTGTCAGAAAAGCTGATCTCTGACAATGTGTTTTCTCAAAAATATGTTTTTCTTCATAAAAAACAGGATATGGTTATCAGCATTGGTACAAGAACATATGGTCATATACACAGATCCAAATAGAATACAGACAATGTGTTTCCTCAAAAATATGTTTTTCTACATGGACATTAGGACACTGTTACAGGATATTCACACTGTCAGAAAAGCTGGTTTCTTACAAGACATTGTTAAACAAGGAAGCTTAGTATTGTTTCTACAAGATACAGAACAATGTGTTTCCTCAAAAATATGTTTATGCATGACTAAAAAGTGTATATAAAGAGCTGTATAAATCCAGCTATGTTAGGGGTATGGTAGGAACACATTTGGTGTTCTGAGGTAAATGTTATATCTCTCACATCATCTGTACTATATGAGAAGTAAAGTTGGAACAGTACTTTTAAGCTGTAACGTTTGTCCAGTTTGGTTTATTATAAAAGTTATTGGTTACTGCTCTTAAAGTCAAATGCTGTATCAGTGTATATTCTGCAAGTTTCTGTATGCAACAGACTGTGAATGCAATTATAACCAGACTTTGATTCCAGCCAGCAAGACTGAGTGTCTTAAGAGCACTTCAGATCCATCCCACGGTAAAGTAAAGCAGTAAGCAAGTAAGATCAAAATATTTTTTCAAGGAGATCCAGTAATGTAAGAGGTGTAAGGGGAATGATGAGATCCAGTAATGTAAGGGGAATGATGAGGAGATCCAGTAATGTAAGAGGTGTAAGGGGAATGATGAGGAGATCCAGTAATGTAAGAGGTGTAAGTGGAATGATGAGATCCAGTAATGTAAGGGGAATGATGAGGAGATCCAGTAATGTAAGGGGAATGATGAGGAGGTCCAGTAATGTAAGAGGTGTAAGGGGAATGATGAGGAGATCCAGTAATGTAAGAGGTGTAAGGGGAATGATGAGGAGATCCAGTAATGTAAGAGGTGTAAGGGGAATGATGAGGAGATCCAGTAATATAAGGGGAATGATGAGGAGATCCAGTAATGTAAGGAGAATGATGAGGAGATCCAGTAATGTAAGGGGGATGATGAGGAGACCCAGTAATGTGAGGGGAATGATGAGGAGATCCAGTAATGTAAGGAGAATGATGAGGAGACCCAGTAATGTAAGGGGGGTGATGAGGAGACCCAGTAATGTAAGGGGAATGATGAGGAGATCCAGTAATGTAAGGGGGATGATGAGGAGATCCAGTAATGTAAGAGGTGTAAGGGGAATGATGAGGAGATCCAGTAATGTAAGAGGTGTAAGTGGAATGATGAGGAGATCCAGTAATGTAAGGGGAATGATGAGGAGATCCAGTAATGTAAGGGGAATGATGAGGAGATTTTTTTTATTTATTTTACATTTGTTGACCAGGCTAGTCCAACTGGATACATGTCCATTTTCCAGTAATGTAAGGGGGATGATGGGGAGATCCAGTAATGTAAGGGGAATGATGAGGAGATCAATGATGGGGAGATCCAGTAATATAAGGGGAATGATGAGGAGATCCAGTAATGTAAGGAGAATGATGAGGGGATCCAGTAATGTAAGGGGGATGATGAGGAGACCGCGTAATGTAAGGGGAATGATGAGGAGATCCAGTAATGTAAGGGGAATGATGAGGAGATCCAGTAATGTAAGAGGTGTAAGGGGAATAATGAGGAGATCCAGTAATGTAAGAGGTGTAAGTGGAATGATGAGGAGATCCAGTAATGTAAGGGGAATGATGAGGAGATCCAGTAATGTAAGGGGAATGATGAGGAGATTTTTTTTATTTATTTTAAATTTGTTGACCAGGCTAGTCCAACTGGATACATGTCCATTTTCCAGTAATGTAAGGGGGATGATGGGGAGATCCAGTAATGTAAGGGGAATGATGAGGAGATCCAGTAATGTAAGGGGAATGATGAGGAGATCCAGTACTGTAAGAGGTGTAAGGGGAATGATGAGTAGATTCAGTAATGTAAGGGGAATGATGAGTAGATCCAGTAATGTAAGGGGAATGATGAGGAGATCTAGTAATGTAAGGGGAATTATGAGGAGATCCAGTAATGTAAGAGGTGTAAGGGGAATGATGAGGAGATCCAGTAATGTAAGAGGTGTAAGGGGAATGATGAGGAGCTCCAGTAATGTAAGGGGAATGATGAGGAGATCCAGTAATGTAAGGGGAATGATGAGGAGATTTTTTTATTTATTTTACATTTGTTGACCGGGCTAGTCCAACTGGATACATGTCCATTTTCCAGTAATGTAAGGGGGATGATGGGGAGATCCAGTAATGTAAGGGGAATGATGAGGAGATCCAGTAATGTAAGGGGAATGATGAGGAGATCCAGTAATGTAAGGGGAATGTTGAGTAGATCTAGTAATGTAAGGGGAATGATGAGGAGATCCAGTACTGTAAGAGGTGTAAGGGGAATGATGAGTAGATCCAGTAATGTAAGGGGAATGATGAGGAGATCCAGTAATGTAAGGGGAATGATGAGGAGATCCAGTACTGTAAGAGGTGTAAGGGGAATGATGAGTAGATTCAGTAATGTAAGGGGAATGATGAGTAGATCCAGTAATGTAAGGGGAATGATGAGGAGATCCAGTAATATAAGGGGAATGATGAGGAGATCCAGTAATTTAAGGGATGTAAGGGGAATAATGAGGAGATCCAGATGAAGAGGCCATCAGACACTGGAGATTTGTGCAGGTAAAAAGAGTAATAGTTTTTCTTGGTCAGTATGAAAGATATTCTTTGTAAGTAAAATGAGGAAGGTATTGTTCTGGATAGACTATGTTGGGAGAGGTGATATTTTATTAGTCTAGAAGGGAAGGGAGGAGAATTTTAAAGCAAATTTGTCAGGACTAAAGAAGTGAGGCATGTGCTTTAATTTAGCTTGACCTGTTAGTTTGTTGACTTCTTTCCAGAAGAATCTTGGGTTAGTGAAGGTTTTCCTTTACTTATTATAAACTCTGGGATTTTCCTATAACCTCATGTGTAAGCATTGTCATACCTCATCCCTAAGTGCTTGGTGCTGGTTCTGTGGTATTAAAGGACAACTACAGGATAACATGCATAATTCCTATTCCCTAATGAATTTTCACCCCTACCTGTTGATCCCACTAATCAAAATAATGCTTTTTACACAAATAAGCAATTATTTTTACATTTCTACAGATTCCCATTGCACTACTACAGCTAGCCATTTTTTTTTAAAACCTGGGCCTTGCACTCTCACAGCAAATATTAAGGATTCTGACATGTTGCCCATCATTCTGAAAGCACAGTAGATAAAGGCATGCCCTCCTTGTCTCTTTTTGCACAGGAAATGCCCTTTTTCAGAATTCTGCATGTGTTCATTTAACATCCACATACATTCCTACCCTTCACCCTACCTTCCGATTGTCATAAAATGACCTTGCTCACGAGCATGAACAACTTCTTGAAACATCAGCTGCTAGATGCTTTTATTTTAATGAGGGAGCACAGGGATAGCTATCACATGAATCTTAGTGAAAGTTCATTTTCTTTCTTCATAAAGTAAGTGTAGCTGTCTTTGCTTTGGTGCTCCTAATGCTTTAATGTGGACTGTGGTTTGTGGATTATGCAGATGATTTTTTTAGTACAGGCTGAATATGTTTGGAATAGTGCAACTGTATGTGCAGTGAGCATAGCACTTCCATTTGTGATTGCACACACATCCTGTATCAGCAATCATTTTTTCCTTCCTCTGAGTCCAGATACATTCGCAGCTGTTTATGCTGCAGTTCATGTTGTCCAAGTGAACACATGGGATGCAGATGGCAGCAACACAAGCACATTCACGGCATCAATTTATCATGAAGGATGCATTGAGCTATTCAGGAACGTTCACTCTGAGTTAGGGACAAAAACAGTGAACAAACTGTGATATTGATTTTCTGTATGTTCTGCCGCTGTCTGCTTTTCCATTGTTCATTTGGTCACTTTCTGTAGCGTTGATTCTGGCTATAGGAGTTCCAGTCCTGCTCTTCTGAGCATTGTTTACATCTTTTGTCGAACAACCCTGATTTTGCCTCAAATTTCTGCCCCTTTGTTCATTAAATTGTTGACCTTGGAGGTGATCACAGAGCTTTACAGCCAGTTAGCAGTTACAGACATTGAGTGAAAAAAATCATGTCAAAGCAAAACCTTTTGATCTATTAACTTTTTAAACTAATTAGCATACGATTCGGCAGTTCTTCTTACTTTTGATCAGGCAGCAGTGTTTATTTTTAAGTTGCTTGTGTAACAGTTGTTTGAGTCTAATGTTCTCCTAAATGTTATGATTAAATAAACTGCATCGCTGTAACAATGTGCAGCTGTGCCTCTGATCATCTTATCTGTTCAGAATTTTACAGATCATCCCTTGTATGTTACATTTCTTCTTTATGCTGGTGAGAGGGGAAGTGCATTTTTATTTGCTGTTTTTCTTTTGCATCAGTTGCTGTTTGTAATTTTCTTTTTTGTTCTTCTTGCTCTGTAATACCCTAACTCGTGAGTCTTTGATATGTTAGTGTGCAGGGCAAAGCTGTAGAAGTAACATCTAATGGATTGGGATGACTGGCATGGAGCCCTCAGCTTTGGCAGTGATTTTAGTCTGCTGATAGAAAAATACTTTTTGGTCTTACTGGAGCATTGGTGGAGTTTCACCAGGATGAAATGGGTTTTGCAGGGATGGTGTGGCATGGAGGGATATTATATGCTGCTTGGATAATGGTGTGACTGATAGAAGACAGCATGATTGATAGTTAAAACCATAGGTATGATAGGGTTACTAGTTCTTTCTCTTCAGAATGTTCTGAATTTCTCTTTAATTACAGTGATGAATGGATGGGTAGCTGTTAATCAAAGGTAGGGGCAAGGGGAAGGTGCTGGCCATATACACAAACTTTGTAGTTTGCATAGATGGGGCAATGTTTGCCAGCCCTGTCTTTTGTAAAAGTGATACAGAATAGAGATTCATCACCCTGCATGGCAATGATTCCCTTCTCCACACGTTCCTGTGGTTCCCATGTTGTATAGCTGCAGTTCCTTGGTGACAGAAAAGTAGTTATTTGATGATGTGGGGTAGTCTTCCTGAAAGGCTGCTGCATCACTTAGCATCTCCTTTAATTTTTTTTTTTACTATGGGAGGATGCAGGATGGATCTTAAAGAAAAAGTACAGCCTTCCTAGTTCTAGGAGCTAGGACTACCTGTGGGTTTCACGATTTCATCCTTTATTTCACCCTTTGTTGCTGTTCCCAGTAAGGGTGGCTTAAGTAAGGCTAATCACTTCATCCCTTCAGTCAATAATGACAGACATTATAGTTTCAGACAATGCACATTGAAGCAAAACCTGTTAACTTACATGGATACACGCACATACTTAATAGGTTTACTATCATAATGTTGAATGCACATAGTCACACGTGCACATCACTGAACCATGTCCGCAAAATCCATACTGCCAAAAGATCAGACTGCCAAATAAAACCGAATGGCAACATTTCTGATTGTGCCATACCTAAAAACAAGTGGTAACATGGGTCAGAAAGGGGGCATGATTATGCAGTTCAAAATATTGATGTTTGAGTTTTGCAGTAGTCAGAGTTCGGAGTTAGCGAAAGTGGTTCGTCAATGGGATGGTCATCATTTTGATACCAAACCTATTTAAGATATAAATAAACATATGTGTGTATAGAAAGTTTAGGTTATTGAGAGCTATATTTTTTGGTGTGAGTAGGAATTTTTGACTCACTAAACATAGTATACCTCCCTTGAAAGATAAAAAAAAGGAAAAAAACTTGACTTTTTGCTACTACTTATCTGATGTAAAACCTTGAGATGACGATGAGAAATGCTATGGTTCTGAATGTAAGATACTTGCTCTTATTACATTCTTGGGATATTTGGGAGAAGTTTTTTAACTAATGAAGAACACATACATTGATGGATAATGACATCATTGAAGAGGGATGCCATGTGTGTCTACGCTGGGTCTTCTGCCTTATTAGACATTATAAAACAGAACTGATATTAACTGAGAGGTGTGTGTGTGCAGGTGCAGTGGATAGAATTAGAAAAAAAATATGTTTTCTTAGATAGGCCAGTTGGTAATTTTGTTGGTGTGGCAAATGTAGCAACATGTCTATTGTTCTTAAGAACAAGCCAAGAAGACTTGTATATTCATATGTTCATAGGTACTTACTAGGCTATTGATCTGTGAGGATTTTAAGAAACCTAGCCTTACATTCTCATGATAGTTTTTTTTGGCTCTTGTATTTTGTGCATGAGTAACCCAGAGAAGGGGAAAACAGGGATATGTTGGGACATTTACTTGTTGCCACCATCCATGAGGGACATGAGTGCTAAACTGGGGGAAATGGGGGGGGGGGGTGATTGGGATTTCCCATCCATTCATCTGAAGTACATTTGAATACAGTAAGAGAAGCAGTTTGCTTTATGTGGAGTGGAAGACAGTTCCATAGAAACATATTCACTGTGATAAATACAACGTATTTTTTATGTTGAAAAAGAAATTGAAATCTGTTGAACAGATGTTCCTGTTTCCATCAAACTTGTGAATGTGAGGACGGGGTTTGCTCAGGGTCAAAGGTAAAACAGAGATCACCTCTTAGCAGCCTATATGGTACCAAGAAGATGGACATGGCTTTGAGATGGTTTGCATAGATTTTATGATTTAGACCCTTGAATTTTTAGTGAGAGAGCATTTAATATTCCAGCTGTGGCAAATATTTGTAGAGGTACAAACCAAAAGGGGTATTATACTCAGTAGTCAGCCTAATGACAGCCAAGTACAGTGAAATGGTTACATCCTTAGACCTTTAGATATAAGCTGTTCAATCAAAAAGAACTTCCTTACAATAGTGGTGGTGACCAAAGGATAGATCACTGTCTACATAGGTTCCCAGATCCCTGACTACAGAATCAACTTTCAGTGGGGTGTGATAAATGTGATAGCTACAAGGGAAAGCATACTTGCTGAATGATACTATTATACATTTCTTGGCATTTAGATTTACTCCATGGTTTTGACACTAGCTATTTGTTTCAGAAGGACCTTCTTGGTGTCCTCTAGGGAGTTAATGATGCCACCAAGTTGGCAGTTATCTGCAGTCAACCATCATTAAGTGAATCACTGAGCACAATTCTCCCTTTGGTATGTATTTGACCAGGCCTATACAACACCTGGGATGCCCCAAGAGTTTCCTCACAAAAAGAATACAAGACAAGCCACACTGAATAAACAGATTGCCTCAAATGCTTATCTTTATATTCTGTGACCTATAGACTACTGAGAGGTGATCTGTGTCTGTCTTACAAGGCTTCATCTGATCCAGCACTGCTGACTCTGCTGTACATCAGCAAATCTAACAGTTTAGAAATCCCCAATTTAAGGACCTAAACCTCATTTGCAACATAAACAGTACATGTCTGAGACTACCTCTTGCATTGAAACAGACTTCCCATCCATGTGAAGCAAAGTGCATCCCCGACTCTCTTCAAACAACCAGGACTAATAAATTGAGTAATCAGAAATTTTCCACTGTATTGACACTTATGCCTCCATTGGACAGAGGTAGCTTATAAATGCTGCACCAAGTAAAACCCAACTATAATTTATCCCGTCATTTACTTACAGGTAAACATGGATAGGCTTAATAAGTTCATAGGTTCATACTGTGGGTGTTTACTAGGCTAATGACCGCAAGGACCTTTTTAAGCCTAGCCATGCATCCCAAATCTCTGATGAGTTCTGATACCCTTGATAAGTATAAGCATGGGCCTGGGAGATGAACCATTTACAGGTTACCTGTCTGCATCAGAGACATAGGTACCAAACCAAGGATGAACTTCCGGTTTCCCATCAAATTATCCAACTTGCACTTGAATTGGATTAGGGAGGAACTCTGTTTCACATGGATGAGGAGCCTGTTCCATAGACGGGGTAGTCTCTGGGATGCATACCTATTTCTCCAGTAGGTCCTGTTTATATCACAGGCAAGGTTTAAGTCTTTAGAATGGGTAATTTTGGTACTGTTTGTTTTGTGGATATGCAGGAGGTCCCACAGAGTACTGCCTTGTATGCCAGACATAGATCTCCCCTCAAAAGCCTGTAGGAGACAGAATACAGGGGTAGGGCCTTGAGGCGGTCTGCATAGGACATATTACTTATGCCCTATATTCTTTTAGTGAGGAACCTCTGTGGACGTTCCAGTTGTTGGACATGCCTGATTAGGTACATACAAAAGGGGACATTGTACTCAATGATAGGTCTGATGAATGCCAAATACAATGTCTTCCTTGGACTTAAATGCCATACCTTTGTTTAGAAGTTGTGCAACAAAGAATGATTTCTTCACCGATGTAGACATGTGATGATCAAAGGCTAGATTACTATCTATGTGTGTCCCTAAGTCCATGAATACTGGGTTGTGTTGTCAATATGATAGTTACCAGGGGTGGATGACTTCCCAAAGGATACTATTATGCATTTCTTGGCATTTAATTTTAGTCCATGACTCTGACACCAGTTGTTTGTCTGTGTCAGCACCTCCTGGAGAACATTTGTGTCAGTGTGAGATTCAATTACAGCTCCTAATTTGCAGTCACCTGCAAATTTAGTCACCCAGAGACCATTGACATTGGCCTTGACTTCTGAGAAGTAAATGCCAAAAAGGAGCGGTCCAAGGACTGATCCCTGAGGGACTCCACTTGTGACTGGCCTCTTTGTAGAGGTGTACTCCCCGACTAACTTCTTGAGTCCTGTCTGTGAGCCAGTTGGCTATCCACCTGGTGACATATGGGTTTGTACCTAACCTCTTAAGTTTGTCAACAATGCCCGAGTGAAGTATTGTGTCAAATGTCTTGGCCAGGCCAAGGTAGGCAGTGTGAACGATTTTGCCCTCATTCATTGCTTTGGTGACCTTCTCAAAGAAGTCCATCAGGTGGAGTAGGCATGATCTGCCCTTTACAAAACCAAACTGGGTTGGGTCCAGTGTCTGTAGGTTTACTATATCTCTTTTGATCATCTCCTAATTTTTCCCATTATTTTCTTCCTCTTGTAATACATCTGACTGATTTTGTGATTCCACCAGGGTGGCTTGTTTTTTGTGTTAGTTCTGTACGTCTTCCTGGTGGGTACAACTGCCTCTATGCAGCTATTAACCTGCTTGTGCAGGGCTTCTGTGAACAGTTCTGCATAGGCAGAAGTGTTCTCAGGGTTTATAGGGGCTTGAAATTTTGCCAGGTTCTCACCTAATAGCAGGAGGTTAGCCTTAGAATAGTTCCTGAATATTTCCAGTTTAGCTGGGGGTCCAGGTTTTATTTTTACTTCCAAGGAGGCCATTTTGTGATCTGACATTACCAGGGAAGACATTACAGAACGGGGTGTGCAGCACATTCTCATATTAGTGAGGACCAGATCTAATATGGTTGCACCCCTGGTTGGAGTATTAACTATCTGGTCCAGGGAGTTTATATTTACAACATCCAGGAATCTCTATGCATTTACATTTGATGTCGTATAGGATTCCCAGTCAACAGTAGGGTAATTAGAGTCACCCATGAATATGGTATTGGGGTGGATGGTTAGTGTTTCTAATATGCTTAAATATATGGTATGGGTTTCCTGGGTCATAGAGGGGGACCTATAGCTTTCAAGGAAATTGTACTGGATTTTACCTATGGTGATTTGAACATGGAGCAGCTCCAGTGCATTTTCCTGTTTGACCAGCCTTGAAGTATATTTATTTTTGATGTAAGTAGAGACACTCCACCCTGCCTGTGAAGTAGCTGGTCTAAATGTGTGGAAGGCATTATAACCCTGCACTGTTGGTGTGCTGTCCACGGCTTTAAACCATGTCTCTGAGACTGCACAGACATCAGCATTCTCTAGGGTAAAGAGAGCTTCCAGGGAGTGGAGTTTTTTGTTTAGGCTCCTAGCATTGAGCACTAATACCTTTAGATTTTCTTGGTTTTGATTTGCTATGTTGGAAGTACTTTCAGTTTTGCATTGCCTAAAAAAGGCACTATGGGGGAAGACAATGTTTTAGCTAATATTCGAAAGCCTAGAGGGGAGAGGTGCAGACCATCCCTGGCAAAGCAACATGGTCTGTTGACCATCTCCTTCCATGTTGACAAATATGGCACCCCCTTAGAATGACACCAGAAACTAAGCCAATTATTAAAGTTAATCATCTTTTGTTTGCATTGGGGCATCATCCCTGGAGAAGGTAAAATGCTGTTCAATGCTGGGCTCATACCAGCCTGAGACACATATTCCGAAAGCTGTATGTGATGTCTCTCTTCATATATTCTAGGGAGGTACATCTCAGGTCATTTACTCCCACATGGACTATGTCTGAGTCATATTGGTAATTGTGATCCAATGACCTGAGTGCATGCGTAATGTGGTGGATCTTAGCCCCTAATAAGCAACTGACCATAACTTTCTCCTTACTCAACTTGGTGAAAGGGACATCAGTGTGTCTCACAATGGAGTCCGCAATGACTAGAATGTTGGAGTTAGAAAAGCTGTTCAAATGTTAAAAAGGCCTCCTAGGGCCATTAGCCTGGTAATTGCCTATGAACAACCTACAAGCTTCATTAACTGTTTTATTGGCAGTCTGTTTGTAGGAAGATTTTCACTGCAATTCATAATATCTGTTTGAACACTGGGGAAGGAGACATCAACACTTTCAACTATTTAAGAACATACATGAAATCTGTTGAAGCACTGTATATGAGGCACAGGTTTCCCTTCAACAACCCATATGAAACTAAGAAAAGAGAAAAGGCTTTGGGATGATCAGTGCAATTCTTATGATTTTGACACTTGATTTTCTTGGTGAGAAAATGCTGTGGGCATTCGAGTTGTGTCAAATGTCTGGACAGGTACATGCCAAAAGGGGTATTATACTCCATGATTGGTCTAATAATTAATGAATACAGCAGAATGATTACATCTCTGGACCTGGATGTCAGACTGTTAGTAATAATCTGCAGTGAAAAAGGACTATCGTTCAATAGTGTATATTTGTGGTGATTGAGAGATGGTTCCCTGTCTACATAGGTTCAAGTTCCTAACAACTGTATTGATTTTTATGGGTGTGTTGTCAACATAAGAATTGTAGGGGATGTCATGCTTGCCAAAGGATACTATTACACATTTTTAGCATTTTGTTTTAGTCCATGCTTTTGACACCAGTTATTTGTTTGGGAAAGGCCCTCTCAGAATCTTAGTGTCCCCTGTACAGTTATGGCACAACTAAGCCCTTAAAACTGGCTTTGATCTCTGGGAAATAAATAGCAAACAGAAGTGGACCAAGGACTAATCCTTTTGGTATACCTTTGGTTACAGGCCTTTATTTGCTGAAGCAGGTTCAGATTCCTAGTTCGTGTGTTCATGTTTTTTGGATGCTTTCAGGAATGCCTGAAGGTGATGACAATGCTTACATTTTTTTCAGTTCTACATGTCCCACTTTGATAATGCTGTTTTCTTCCCTTTGAATTAGGATATTTTAACAAGCCACAGATAGCACAGTTAAGACACTGTAGTGGTCATGTCTAGCTGAGGCATAACTACCAACCCATTAGTTTTGTATATACCTTCTTTACCTTTGTCTTTAGTGCATTTATGTGTTTCAGATACAAAATAACTGCTTTATTCAACTATTAAAGAACATTTAAGAAATATTTTTTTTCCTAAAATCTAAGGACGTGTACCATTTCTTAGTTTTTTTCACAGGTCATAACTGAACTGCCCAAAGAAGGAATGTCTCTCCCAAAGAGGGACAGATGGTAAATCCAAGTCCAAGTGGACATAGCTGGTACAATGCATCAAATGCAGCGAAATAAAACATGGAGATCAATTGCCACAAGGCATACAGCTGTGTGTTACTACTACTCTGGCGTACTGAGTCTGCATTGAGATACACACATTTTTTTTTTTTTTTTTTTTTTTTTTACAATTAATCCCTGGGAAATTACTACTCAAAAGCCATTTGAGGGAAAACATTCAGTGGAACACCAGGCTAACTGATTTTGTTTGCCTATCATCATGCATAGTTGACTAATTAGCTGAATCTACCCCAAATGTGAGACTCTGTCTCACAAAAGGAGGAGAGGCTGGAGAAATAACTTAGCCAGCAAGTGAAACTTGCAAAACTGGCCTTTGTAAAAAGTCTTTTTATCTCAGTAATTTGTTGATACTTATGCAAGCTTCTTTAAGAGAATGTGTAATACACCAGTATGAAAAACATTTGTAAGACTTTGTGCAGACTATTCAATGACACTTGATCTGCAGACTCCCAAAGATGGCTTTTTTTCAAGTCTTCCATTCTAAGTGAATGGAAGCCTAACCTGCCAACATTTGTTAGAGCTACTTAATCTCACAGTCTGTGCTTTCATAGTGCATTGTGGGACAGATTTAGCTTTCCAAATGGAAAAAAATCTCATCTGGATGTATGCCCCCATGAGGGCATTCAGGGATAAAATAAAAATAAAAACTAAGAATGAGTGATTATTTTGCTGAAGGCACCTTTGGGTAGTATAGCAATTCACAAAGAAGAAAAAAATTATGTTTTTTCATATTTTGCACATAGTGGTTCTTTAAGTAGAGTTTAAGGGCACTTTCTCTCCAGTCACAGTTTTTGTTTTCTGCTGAATTAAACTGGTTTCATAAGGCAACTCTGGAAAATGCATTTTTTTTCCAAACACAAATTCTTTCACTTCTTGTTTCTCAGAACCAGATAGTGCCTCCCTTTTTTGACTTTAGGACATTCTGTGGGAACATTAAACTTCCTCTGCAAACATACTTACTATAGAAACATCAGTTTCTCTCCAAAGTTTCAGAACATTTATTTCATGCAACTGTTCTGGCTTTATTTTCCCTGGTTGTCTCACCTTATAATTCACTTCACTTACCTTCTCTATCACTTCAAAAAGCCTTGTGTTTTCACACATAATTTGTTTTCAGAGCCATCAAATTTCCTATTATACTTTTCAAGGTGGTAGTTTCTTTCTTGCACTTTATTACGGACATGTGTCATATAATTGTTCAATTGCACAGTGGTGCAGCGGTTAATGTTGTCGCCTCACAGCAAGAGGTTCTCCGGTTCGATTCTTGGCTGGGGTGCCTTCTGTGTGGAGTTTGCATGTTGTTCATGTGGGTGTACTCCGGTTTCCTCTCACATTCCAAAGACATGCATCTGGAGCATTTCTCCCCGGGCCTCCACTGAAAACAGGCTCTGTGGAACCTAGTCGGACATTCCCGGTCAACAAATGAAAAATAAATATTATGGATCCTCTTAAAGCAAAAAGAAGATATGACAGTAATGGTCATAGTTTTTTTTCTAACTATATAGCCTTTCATAATATAGACTTTACAGCTTTGTTAAAGCACTCAGCTAGGCCCTCTTTTTTGGGTGGTACACATATGCCTCCAACTGCATCACTTTAAAGTAAGGTTCATGCATCACTCTCTGTACATATTTGGTGTGTATTCATAGGTTCATAGGTAGGTACTAGGCTATTGGCCCTAGGGCCTATATAAGCCTAGCCAAAAAAAGGTACCCTGGCTTTCGCCACCCAGGAAAATTATTTTCCTTTGCCGCTGTCGAGCAGAGCCACAGAAGTGATCCCCGGGGCGAATTTAAATTTCCTATTTCCCATCCAATCATCAATATTTTTCTTGAAGAGTGCTAATGAGGAGCTTTGTCTGACATAGATAGGTAGTTTGTTCCAGAGTATGGGAAGTCTCTTGGACAGTAATCTATCCCTCCAGCATGTTCTGTTTATTGTGGTGACATGGTTTAGGTCCCTAGAGTGTTAGCTCTTGGTCAGTAAGAATTTCTCAGCTAATTCATACCCTAGAAAAAAGCATTATTAGTTATTTTGCTAGAGACTTTTCATTGACTCAACATGATGTTTTGTTGCATAATCAGTAATTACCAGGCTATACTGATGTTCATTATTCAGTTTTACAAGTGGACTCACAGTGTCCACTGCTAGTTATCACAGTGGGTAATAGTATCAAAGGATTCCTATATCCTGGATTAGGTGCTGTCCTTTGGCATTCAGGAGAAGCTGCATCAAAGTTCTCTGTATCATTCATAATGTTAGAGCACAAAACCTGGTGAAAACTCTTTCCTTTGTCTTGTACATTCCTAAATTGTCACCTATAATGTGTTTACTAATTTTGCCTTCCTGTTGTAATTCTGAGACTTGTAAAATGTACAAAAACACAGGATAACAATAAATGTCTAACATAACTTTTTTCTTTAAAGTTGTATTTTGCAGGAATGCAAGTCCCCAAACCCCAAACTTATATATAGCAACTCTAAGATCACCATAACTCTGAGAAAAGCAAAATCTAGAAACAGTGATCATGGACTTGATATATCTATGTCTGCATTTTCACTCATTCATTCTTGCTATCCTAGAATATCAAATTGTTACTACTAATTTCATTCTGAGTATCATAAAATGTCTTGAAATTAATAACCAGCTCAATATTTGTTTCTTCTGTTTAGTTACCCTTTATAGCAGGTCATTTCTTAGCTGAAAATAAAGAGTATGTTGTGAGCCTGTTCTGTTCTTTTGGTTCCCATCTAATTTTTCTGTATTCTCTGTAGCTCTTGTTACGGTATGATCTTCCTACTGAGCTTTCTTGAAATTGACATGGCTTATGTGGAAATCAGATGAGTTAGTTTTTTCCTCAGTATTCTGACATGAAGTGGGGGCCATGGCCTCTTTTCCTACAAATACGGGTACAGGCTTTTACCTTCAGCTAAATTTATCATCTATAAAGTGCAACTCATAAAAATAATTTTCTTAAACCAGGGTAAGGGCTATTTCCCTTTTTCCCTTGGCTCACCATTACAGAAAACATATCACAAGGGCATAACAGATTAATGTCCCATGGGGGGTACGCTGTGGCCTATGCACCCAGGCTGCAAGCCATGCTACAGGGGAAACAATGGTTCCTATACATATGTCAAGACATGGCTGTATGTACAAAGGAAGATGAGAAATAAAGGATGTCCATAAGACCACTGGCTATCAGCATAGTGTTGCAAGAAGCTGGGCAGTGGTAACATGCCCGCTGCTGATGCTGTTAGTATAGAAAAGGGTAGGAATGCTCATAGCACAACAGCAGACAGGCAGCTGGCCACCAAATGGAGGGAGAAGGGCAGCACTGAGAACATAAGGGTCAGGCAAAGACACTCATACACAGACACACATACACATGTGCACACACAAAATGACTGATGTGTAACCCTGTCTTGTTATAGGGCCCAGAGAATGGCAATGGCTAGAAAAGTCCACTATCCAGGAGATGTAGGTGTTACTCCAGGCCCTACTCACGCACAGTATGCACATCCTTGAAAACAAATAAAACTGCTAAGGCTTTCAAGGGCTAGAAGTGGCAGAGGTAGTCATAGGATTGATGCTGTGGGAATCCACAGTAGAACAGTACTACAAGTGCATCTTAGGGTCATCACTATGATACTGCATGACAAAACCAAGGTACAACACATCTTCAGGGGCACATTTACCACATGGAGTGGGTTATCAACCCAGAACAGAATCACAGAGGTGGAACAGTTCTTGATAATCCTGCCCAGGGCAGCAAGTCAACCCCCACAGCTGGTGGGGCAGCAGCTTGGATGTTGGAACTGGTCTTGTGATGACTGCCCAAGTGTCTGGGAGTATGCAGCAATTTAGTAATGGCATGTATTTTTCAAGCTATACACTGACCTGCATATGAGAAGGGTTTTTTATTCAGCAGAGCAACTATGCATATCTGTTCATCAGGTACTTCAGGACTAAAATTGTGACAACCCACAACACAAAGCACAAGCAACCATATGCTGTTCTCTTATGTAGCCTTTACCAGTTTGTGTGCCACAGTTTTGGGGCAGAGAGGCATATGTTCCAACATTTCCACAGGATGTTACCTTTATCCTTTCACAAGTTTCAGTGGTGGATGCTAAAGTATAACATTTTGGCATATGTCTAAAACAAGCAGTTCACCTGTGGCTTATGATAATGGCAATGCACACCTGGCACAGTCAGATGACACAATGGCACTGTCAGCACTG